>NW_026112188.1:125000-197756 GCF_024679095.1 Eriocheir sinensis | reverse complement strand
TAGTGTAAATGCATAATGCTTTTTTATGAGTAGGCATAGCCTACTGCATAGTGTAAATGCATAATGCTTTTGTTATTGTTAATTTCCAGAACCTGTCCGTGGGCATATGACTAGGCATAGTCTACTGCATAGTGTAAATGCATAATGCTTTTTTATGAGTAGGAATAGCCTACTACCTAGTGTAAGTGCATATAGCTTTTTTATTAATTTCCAGAACGTGTCCGTGGGCATAGGAGTACGCATTGCCTACTGCATAATGTATGCTGTAATGATTTTTGTATTTTATTCAATACCTTATTAACTGCAAGGACTTCCCCACTAACATACTTGATAATTTGAGATGGCAACTAACGGCAATAACAACTTTAATTTATACGGACTAATGCAAATTTAGATTTTTTTTTTTTTTTTTTTGCTAACATAACCTACCTATGCAACCTACTGTCAATGACTAGAGGATTTCTGTGATGTTCAGAGTGCCGACCCCGGAGGACAAAACAAGTTCAGGTGATAGAATAATTACGAATGAGCAGCAATTACATAACGGTTGTTGTATAGTTCATACATCATTTGTGGGAGAGAGATTAACATTAACAATAGGAAAGATAGCTGGGCCAGAATAATAAGGATATAGTAGCTATAACGGATATATAGCTTTGTGATATATCATCATATTTGATGTAGATTTAAATGGTTTTGACATATATGTATACTGATGAATATGTATAGAACAATTTGGTTGGAGTTATGACAGCTACCTCAAACTAATACAGGTATCATATTTTTTTATTGAGACCATTGTATTTTACTGTTGTAATTTAATCATTCATAAATTTAAAGTAGACAATGAGTTTCATTATATTAGGTTTGACTAGCTTTATTATATGCTCTTCAAGAATTCTTACTGATTTGATTTGCACTGACATGCGAAAAAAAATATATATATTTTTTCTACACATGGTATAATTTATCATGCAAATCTATTTTTTACTGAGTATAGTTAAATTAACTTTAATTATGCTATATTTATAATAATAGTTATAATTCAGTCGTTATTTTATTTATTTCTAAATATCTTTTATATATGTGATGGTAATTGTGGTAAAAGTAATGGGCGATGTTGGGTGAAGGTGGGGAATGGGGCTACTTCCATATTATTTATGATCAGCATATAGGAAGCAAAAGATCGGCATATGGGAGACATATGAAGCCGGCATGGTACGTCAGGCCTCCGTTAAAACGATGAGCAAGGACATCAGGCCGACGGAGTTTTTGCACCGTAGGGCCGCCTGTGCAAGCTTACACGTCGAAAGCCGCTGGAGGCCGTCGTACTTGTTTTTTGCCGGGTGTCATCTTAAGTAACGTAATAACTGTGGGCTCAGTCCGGGAATTCCACTATGACGACGCGTCCTCGTCATCTTATGCTAATGTGAACAGGCTCAGTCCGAATTCGCCACTGACCGACGCGTCCTTGTCATGCTTAGAGAAAGTAACGTGAACCAGGGCTCAGTCCATATGCATACCGTGACCGATGCGTCTTTGTCATCTTAAAATGTAACGTGAACGAGCTCAGTCAAATTCATACGTGACCAATGTGTCCCTTGTCATCTTAAGTAACGTGAACGGGCTCAGTCCAATTCATACCTGACCGATGTGACTTTATCATCTTAAGTAACGTGAACGGGCTCAGTCAAATTCGCCCGTGACCGATGCGTCGCTTGTCATCTTAAGTAACGTGAACGGGCTCAGTCCGAGATTCCCTTACGCATTGACCGATGCGTCCTTATCATCTAAGAAGAAACGTGAACGGGTTCGGTCGAATTCGCCACGTGACCGAAGTGCTGCCTGTCATCTTAAGTAATGAACGGGCTCAGTCCGAATTCCCTACTTGACCGATGCGTCCTTGTCATCTTAAGGAACCAGCGCTTACGAGAACAAAGCCCAGGCCATCGGGTGCTGGTGCGTTACCCCGCCGTTTACGCGCCACACGATTCATGACTGAGGCCCTGTCCAGCGCTCAAGACGCAAAAGTTTTTCCCGCCACAGCAAGGTGTATGTCGTATGAAGGAGCCAGTGTCTCGCTTGACTTGTCCATTACTCCACCGTTTACCCGTCACTCGAGGAGTCAGTGACTGCCTCGGCCAGCGCGCTCAGGAGGCAAAGCAGAACCATTATTAAGGAGGCTACCTACCCCCGCCTGTATTTACCGCCAGTGGGCGGGCGGGCGGGCGAGCTGCCCCCGCCGATTACCCGTTTGCCCTCGACCCAGCGATCACGGGGCAAGAACGCTGAGCCATCAGGTGCTGGCGTGTTGGCCCCGCCGTTTACCGCCACGATTCATGACTGAGGGCCTCCTCCAGCCTCTCGAGGCAAAGGTTTACCACGCCACACAGCAAATTGTATATCATATGGAGGGCTGAAGTGTCTCTTTGACTTGTCCGTTACTCCAGTTGAGCACCTCAAAATGCTCGCCTTTTCTCCCCGAAGCTATTTCTAAGGATATCTCATGACTGCAGTACCGTATTTAATTAGCTTTTTCCGAAAACAAATTCATTGTAGACTTGCAGAAGCGTAAGTCAAAATTGTATCTAAAGTTGAAAGGAATTCCTTAGGACATCTCATGACTGAAAGTGGCGTATTTTCGGTAATTAGCTTTTCCTCTGACATTTACAGTTGAACCTACGTTAACTATACGCTTGCGTAGCGTAAGATATCTAAAATTGAAAATATTCCTTGGGACATCTCATGTGCGTGCTCAATTTACGAATTAATTTGCACCGTACACATTACAGTTGAACCACATTAAATATACACGCCTAGTGTAGGTATATTGCTCAGTTTTCAGTCCGGGAGAAAAGGAGCATTTTGGGTGCTCCAACTCGGTCCAAGTACTACATATCTCGCTCATTGAGTCCTAGAAGACCCGAGTTCGTGGTGGGACTGGAATGAGGCGAAGATAAGGCTACGAAAAAAGAATCAGTGCAGAGGAGGGATGACTAAAGATGATTCAGGGTTGAGAAACTTTTGACATACGAGGAAAGACTCAAACAGTTAAACTTGCATTCTCTAGAAAGGCTGAAGGGTGCGTGCAGACATGATCGAGGTTTATAAATGGATGAAGAGGCTTTAATAAGGGATACATTCATATAAGGTTTTGTTGGTAGGAGAACCGGGCTAGGACACGAAGTAATGGGTTTAAACTGGATAAATTCAAATTCAACTTGGGACATGGGCAAAAATGTGGTTTACCTAACAGGGTGGTGGATGAGTAGAATAGGCTTGATGAGGTCTGTGTGGCAGTGCCAATACAATTGTCATTCAAAAATAGAATAGATAAACTCATGGACAGCGATATTAGGTGGGGTTAGATACACAGGACCTTAGGGTCAAAGGCTGCCTTGTACAGGCCTGACCTCTTATGGCCAGACTCCTGCGTTCTTATGTTCTTATGTTCTAATTGAGCTAGCACAAGCACCCCAAAATGCTCCTTTTCTCCCGGACTGAACGTGAGCAACATACCTACACTACCGCAGGTGTATAGTTAGGTTCAACTGTATGATGTGTAACCAATACGTGGTGCTGACTGATTGAAAATACGAGCACTCAGTCCATGCAGATGTCCCTAGGAATTCCTTCAATTTCATACATGTCTACGCTACAAGTCTACCATTAATGTAGCAACTTTCCAGCGGTTCCTAACTAAAATACGCTACCGCACTGGCATGAGATATTCCTACAGATAACTTCGGGAGAAAATGAGCATTGTTGGGTGCTCAGCTCAATCCGTTGCTCCCTATGTTGCTCATTCCAGTGTCTTCCCAAAAATCAGGACTTTCTAGGCATGGAATGAGCGAGATATGGAAACACGGATTAACAACACCTAAAATTACTCCTTTCTCTCCCGGACAAAAAGTGAAACATTCCTACACTACGCAGTGTATAGTTAATGTGGTTCAACTGTAATGTCACAGTTTTTGTAACTGACGACTTCTTCTGTTTGACACTACAAAATATGTTTCTTCTACGTCTTACAAGTGCCAAAGAAACGATAAATTGTGCGGGTGAGCTACCCCGCCGATTACCCTTGCCTCGGCCAGCGATCACGAGGACAAAGCGATCCATCAGGTGCTGGCGCGCTACACCGCCGTTACCTGCCACTCACGAATCATGACTGAAGGCCTTGTCAGCTCTCGGGAGGCAAAGTTTACCCGCCACACAACAAATTGTATGTCGTATGAAGGGCCAGTGTCTCCTTGACTTGTCCGTTACTCCAGCCGTTTACCCGTCACTCGAGCAGTCGATGACTGTCTCGGCCAGCGCTCAAGAGGCAAAGCGAACCATTAAGGGGTGCGGCCTAACCCTGCTGATTACCCGCTGGCCTCGGCCAACGCTCTCGAGGACTGCGTGCGTTACTCCAGCCGTTTACCCGTCCTCAAGCAGTCGGTGACTGCCTCGGCCAGCGTTCACGAGACAAAACGAACCATTAAGGGCGAGCAGGGATGGGGTATTCGTATTCGAATACATTATAATACAGTATTTTGGTGTATTCATATTCGTATTTGAATACTTGTCATCTGACATCAAAGTATTCGCCTTCGTATTCGAATATGTGGGAAAAATATTCTTCGAATAATATGCCGAATAATCTTAAATCCATCATCAGAAATAAGTTATTGTTTCTTCCAAATTACAAATCTTTCCTGTTTGTCTGACTTGTATGATACAGGACAGGTCAATTGCATTGCAACCAGTTGTGAGGCCTCTCTCGATCACTATATCCTTCCCCTACGTTCACTCTTCCTTCCTCATCCTCGAACGGTGTCGCGACTTGTACGAGACCCGTATACCATCCCTCCCCTTCCCTTGTCCCTTCTAGCTAGCTGAATCTACGAGACCGAGACGCGCGTAATATTCACCCTGGCCGCTTCTTACCAGTACCAGTATTCTCCCTCGGTCTGTCTCACACTGTCACTCAGTTAAGTTTTCGTTTTTTATTACTAATACACAGTAGTCATGTCTAGTCCTCCAGCAAAGCGGAAACGACAGCCATGTCAGAAATACACATAAAAATGGAAAATGACCCGTTGTTTAAAAGTTGGCTGACAAGAAGCGGCAAAGGGCCAATATGTTTCCACTGTAAATTGTGTAATTCTGACGAAAAGGCGGGTAAATCAGAAATAGGATATATATATATATATATATATATATATATATATATATATATATATATATATATATATATATATATATATATATATATATAAGTATAAATAAAAAAAAAAAATACTACAAGGAAATGCTGTGCTAAATTGTAGGCAAATCAGGGAACTTTAGTCAATTCGATCTGGCAGCCAAGAGGCAAAGCTTACCGCCACAGCAAATTGTATGTCGTACGAAGGGCCAGCGTCTCGACTTGTGCTACAATTCCCAAAGTCTTGGGAAAAATTATCCCACCACTTGTAGGGAACCTATCCAGCTTGTCGTAGTAGCTAGCACGACTTAATAAATGACGCTGGATCAACCACTACCATACGAGGAGGGCAGGCGGCTCTCGTTGGTTGGATGATCGATCTCCGCGGAGAAGGGGACGACTATGGTATTTTTTTTACGTATATATATAAATCAGACAAATACGTGTTTTTTCGCTCAGCATGGGCGGATAGCCAAAAATTGCCATGTGGTGAGGTTTCTTTTCATAAAATTAAAGCCCTGCCCCTGGAAGCCATATTTAAATGGCCCGCGCTATTGCGTCATAGCCAGCTCGCGCGCCAACACACGCTGTATCATGCAGTGTTTGTATGTATAACATTTGCCAACGCCGGAATTTTTTTCTTCGTAAATTTTATCATCTGTCATTCCTCTCTCATTGTGCCGGATCACAGGGAGGGTTTGAGTTGAGAGAAGGGTTTGGTGGAGCCAGTCCCTACCCAGACAACAACGGGAAAGGGCACGCAACCTGTTCGTTTATGCACGTACGTACTCAGCCTTGTCTCTGACACGTTCTGAAATCAATGAAAAAAAGCAGCATAACTATTACTTACTCTATACAGTAGGCTATGCCTACTAATAAAAAACATTATGCATTTACACTATGCAGTAGACTATGCCTTGTCATATGCCCAAGGACACGTTCTGGAAATTAACAATAACAAAAGCATTATGCATTTACACTATGCAGTACGCTATGCCCACTCATAAAAAAGCATTATGCATTTATGATTATGCAGTAGGCTATGCCTACTCATAAAACAGCATTATGCATTTACACTATAAGTAGGCTATGGTACTCCTATGCCCACGGACACGTTCTGAAATTAATAAAACAAAAGCACTATGCACTTACACTATGCAGTAGGCTATGCATATTAATAAATATTATGATAACGAATCTACCACTGGCACATATAATATTACAGTATTAGGAAAAGAATGAGATAATTTAAGTAAACAAAGAAAAAAAAAATTCACGAGAAAACAAAATAAAGTACGTAGCTAGGCTATCGGGTTCTGACTGAATCATTTCATCGATTATAGCTAATCGTATGCATTTATTACAACTAACTATCACAGTACAGCATAAAATACGTAAGAACTTTAGCAAACACATTGCACAGAAAAGCATTTCAAAATATAGCAGGAAGACCAGGGCCCATATCCCCGAGAGTTATTAACTTTTACTCTTTAAGTTACTATCAAAGTTAATAGTTTCAAATTATTGAGAGTAAAAGCTATCCTCGTCAACTTTGAGTGTAAGTATTAGCAAATCCTAGCCTGTATTATCTTCTTCTTCTTCTTTATGGGGGCTCGTTGCTAAGGACGCCTCCGTGCAAAACAATAAACATCCGACATGAATTAAGTATATATTTCAAAAGAAAATAAAGAATATATGTATAAATGTACAACAGAAACATAATAAATGGCAAACACAAGAAAATACTGAGTTTTGTGGCAGACAGAAGCAGCCTCAAAGGATGCTTTTAATCCGTCACTCGTCAATGCCCGTATCTCCCCTCCTGCGTCACGAATTGATCTGCTGAAATTACCGCACCGTAACCATGTCATCTGCCCCAATGAACACATCTATGGGCCGAGAACCAGCGCAGAAAAGGAGTAAGTTTAATTGGTCGCCAGAGGAAACGGTCTTCTTGCATCAAATTCAAGAAAAAATACGTATAATCAGAGGGTGTTATGGGAAGAGTATCACCCCTGAGGATAAGAAGAGAGCGTGGACTAGTGACAGAGCTGTAACAAGTTTGATAATCACATATTGATGGTTCAATCAGCTTACAAACTAACCTAACCTAATCAATTTGGTATTTTTTGCATAATAACACAACCACTGACTTTCCAAACATAAAATAACTTTTAATTATGTATATGAATAGTTTAATTATGACCATTTCTGCCACAACCCCCTCTCCTCAACAACCTAACATAACTAAACCTAACCATGCCAAACCTGCCCTGTCCTACCGAACACATCCTAACTTAGCATGCCAAGTTTGTCGGGGGGGAAGAGGGGGTTGGTATAGATAGTTAAGGCATATTAACCCTGTTTTCATTCTATATTTATTTTTATTTGTTTATTTTTTTTTTTACAGGGGGAGGGGGGGGGGGGGGTGCTAGGCATGCCAGACTATGGACTCTTTTACAAGAACTTTATTTAAAGACTATATGGGAATGGGTAGGTTTTGTGAGAATGGTAAAGTAAGATTAAAATAGTATATTTATAGCATTGGTCAAACAGATTATGATGATATAATATTAGATTGAAATGTACTCAAGATAATGAAATTAAGGTTAATGGGTTTATTTTTTTGTTACATATTCACATGTTCATGATTCAAGTAACTTGCAAACTAACCTAACTCGTCAAATGGGTATTTTTGTATACAAACACAACCACAGAGTTTTCAAACAGAACATACTTTTCCTACTGCTTCACGTGAATAGCATCATCATGACCATTTCTGCTGCAACCCCACTCCCTCAACAATCTAACATAACTAAACCAACTCCTGCTAAACCTGTCCTACCTGACACATCCTAACCTAACATGGTAGGTCCCCAGTATCAAACCTGCCCTGTCCTACCGAACACATCCTAACTTAACATGACAAGTTTGTTGGGGGGAGGGTTGGTTAGATAGTTATGGGATATTGCCCTTTCTTTATTCTTTATTTATTTTATTTATTTTATTATTTATTTTATTGGGGGATGCTAGGCATGCCAGACTATGGACACTTTTACAAGTACTTTATGTCAAGACTATATGGGAATAGGTAGGTTTCGTGAGAACGGTAAAGTAAGATTAAAATAGTATATTTATATCATTGGCCAAACAGATTATGGTGATATAATGTTAGATTGGAATGTACTCAAGATAATGAAATTAAGGTTAACGCTTTTATTTTTTTTGTTACATATTCACATATCCATGATTCAAGTAACTTGCATACTAACCTAACCCCGTCAAATGGGTATTTTTGTATACAAACACAACCACAGAGTTTCCAAACAGGACATACTTTTTCCTACTGCTCCATGTGAATAGCATCATCATGACCATTTCTGCTGCAACCCCCACTCCCTCAACAATCTAACATAACTAAACCAACTCCTGCTAAACATGTCCTACCAAAAACGTCCTAACCTAACATGGTAGGTCCCCAAGTTTGTTAGGGTGGAAAAGGTGTTAGTATAAGAGAGTCAAGTCAGATTTACCTGTTATTTTATTTATTCCTTATTTAATTTTTTTTCGAGGGTGGGTGGGTTGGGCATGCCAGGCTCTCAACACTTTTACAAATATTTTATGTTAAGACTATATCGGAATAGGTAGATTTGATGAGAATGGTAAAGTAAGATTAAAATATTATTTTGATAGCATTGGTCAAACAGTTTCTGGTGATATAATGTTAGGTTAGAAGTACTCAAAGGATTGGAATTAAGATTAATGCTTTGATTTTTTTTGTATAGCTGTATTGTGTAATATCCTCCTACTTAGAGAAAAGCATTTTAGAAAAGTAGGTAATGAAAAGTATTATTTATGGCCATGTTCATAACAACTAAAAAGTTAATGTCTTATGATGCATGTAAATAAAATATTGGTACTGATTTAGCTTTCCATCAAAGCATGTATTAAATGTTATTGAAGGTATGGAAATAAATTGCATGCCATAGTGAAACGATTAAGAAACTTTACTTCACATTTATACCCCTGACAGTGCCTTCCTGGAGTGGACCCCATACGCAGAATGACTGTGAGAGGCGTTGGTACAACGTACAACAAAAATCAAAGCCTTGCATTGCCAAGTGCAAGAATGAGCAGCGGCAGACTGGTAATTTTTTAGTTGTTATGTCTTTAAATGTAAAACTTATATTAGTTAGTTTTTATGTGCTCTACAGAATGCAGCTATACTGGCCACAATGCCTTTATTTCAGCAAGTTAATAAGTTCATAGCAGTTAACTGCATATTTGATATAGAAATTTGTTTAATGTTCATCTGTCAATGACTATCAATCTATCTAAATACCTTGGTTGTCTTCCCCAGTGAAGGGTTTTAGCCAAGACAGGCACACTTACCACACACTCACACTCATGTACACCACTCTCTCCGCTGTACAGACCCTGAAGGAGTAAAAAAGGCCCTAACTGTATGGGGGATTAGCTGCACAGTTCAGACAGGGAACTTCCACACCAAGGCTTCACAGCATACACTGGTTTACCCCTGCCCCTTCATAACAATGACATTTCAGCACCTGAGTGCCCACGTGTGGCACCACAAATACGCAGGCGCCTGCCTATATAACTATGACATTAACTGTGGTAGATAAACTGGTGTATGACATCATACGCTGCTCGTCTCATGTATTTGAAGGGTACTAGGGCCATTCAGCATTGACATGATGTGCTAGGATAGGACAGCATCAACAGTCAAGCAGCAGTGAAATATTGACTGGCCTGTATGTTTTGGTAAAAACTTTTATATTCTTATTAAAACAATTTATTAATCACCGATAAATTCATATTCTTTGTAGATACACACTTTATCAGTCTTGAGAGAGTCCATCACAGCACATTGTTCATTAATTGTGGAAAAGATACCATTAGCTGCTACGGCAACAGCCACCTCTTCTATATCTGCTGGCCCTTTGACACCAGCCACTGCTTCATCATCTGTTGGCCAATGACACCAGCCATTGCTTCATCATCTGCTGCCCCAATGACACCTGCTATCACAAGGATGACAATGAAGCTGCTCCATCACAGTCACCACCTACTTCATCGGAGTTAAGAGACGCCTTTCATAGGGCAGCAGTATAATTTTTGATGCTGGGCTGAATATTACTGCCTCAAGGCTATGATTTTGTCACTTTTTTTTTTTTTTTTTTTACTGAGGAGGTTAGGGTGTAAGGGGTGAAAATAATCTCAGATGTTTTTCGACGGAAATGGTTAACAAATTCATTCAAAGCACAAAATTTACGGGAAAAAAAGTGTGTTGCCATTGTGAGTGGGTTCACTTGAGATTGGGCTCCAATACACCTCCGTGGTCTAGTGGTCAGCATGCCTGGCTTCTACGCGGGCCCGGGTTCGAATCCCAGCCTGGACAGTCGGCGTGTAGCTCACCCGGCTGTTCATCCTCCCTTTCAGAATGGTCGATAAATGTGTGCCTGGGGAAACTGTGGTAACCCGGATGTCACTGGCCCTGTGTCCTGGGGTAATGGGCTCCCTCCACCACAGGCTCAAGGCCCAATGTTACGGAGATGAGCACTGAGGCCACGCGCTGCTACAGCGTATGCCAACTTTACCTTTACCTTTATTGGCTCGACTGACAGACATGGCTTTGTATGTCGAAGGTCACTGGTTCAATCTCCACAGCCAGCATTCTCTAACTTGGATTTTTCCGAGTTCCTAGAGCCTAGATTAATTTCTCGGTGTTAAATGAGGAGATTTGCACTGGCACCCAGTCATGGGTGTTACAAGATGCGTTGTTACAATCAGGGCGTCATTTAGCCTTCAAAAGTGGGAGGGACATTAGGGCAGACAGTTTAATATATATATATATATATATATATATATATATATATATATATATATATATATATATATATATATATATATATATATATATATATATACCATCATTACCTTATAAAACCTTTAGGCACTGATCATATTTGCATTTTATGTAGTCTGTGATGCAGGCAGGATATTCATTAGCACCTAATTAGACTCATGCTGCTCTCCAGTGCTCTCTGATGAACTCACAATCAAAGAAGTAGTATACCTATATGGTAGCATTGAGTAGTCTTAGGTCACTTGGTAAAGTGTTCACTAAGTCCGACCTAAGCTGACAACTTAAACCTAAGCGCGTTTACCAAGCTGAGTGTTTAGAATATTGGCATAATAATAAAAGGTGCTGAAAAGTGGATTCCACTACTTTATTGAATATATGAATAATTATATACTGAATTTGTAATGGAGCTAAGATAAAAAAAAAGCTATGTTTTCAGCGGTCATACCATGATCTCATGAAAATAATTAGGTTAACATATATAATTAATTACTACGTATTTTGGTATGATGACCATTGCACGTTAATACCATAGCTTATGAGCATTCAGTAATCTTAGGTCCTTGGTAAAGTGTTCACATAAGTCCGACCCAAGCTGACAACATAAACCTAAGCATGTTTGCAAGCTGAGTGCTTAGAATATTGGCATAATAATAAAAGATGCTGAAAACTAGATTCCACTAATAGAGTAATTATATAGTGAATCTGTAATGGTGCCAAGATAAAAAAGCCATGTTTTCAGTGGTCATACCATGATCTCATGAAAATAAATGGGTTGACATATATAATTAATTACTATGTATTTTGTTATGATGACTATTGCACATTAATACCATAGCTTTGTATCCAATGATGAATATCTTCAAGCAAGACACGAATAGCAACAGATTGGTCACCAATTCAGTCAGTAAACACAATACTCCAGAAAAGTATACACTGAATTCACAATAAAGTTGTTTTTCCACTTTGAACTTTGTAAACAGAAACCAAAGTAACCTCGTTTTACTTCACTCATAAGTCATGATGTTCGCGATGTGGTCACCTCGACCTTTCGTTCCTCCTCCCTCACACTGGCAGACGTCCCTAACAAGCTTTCTTACAACCATTATCTCAATATGAATAACCGGCAGCAATAATTATAAATCATATTCTAAATGACATTTTAATGCAATTTTAATGTCATCTTTTTCATTTGCATGTGTACCTTTCTGCTACAAATAAATGTTTTTTTCACGTTTTTTTCCTTAACTCGAATATTTCACATTTTAATCAATAACAAAGGCATCAAACACTAATTGCATGTTCAAGCTTTTTTTTTTTTTTTTTTGACATAAACTACATCCTTTTCCTTTGGTGCCATTATTTTCACATGGGTACAGTCTATCACTCCCACAACACCGGCAAGTTGGTAGAATTCTGCTTGCTTTACACGGATCTCCACCCTATCAAGGGAGACTGGATAAACCTCCTGACTACCTATGGGTCACTGAGGGCGGCCAGAGTTTCCACAATCACCTGCTTACACTATTCTGACTTGCCCCTAACTCATCACTTGAACACTGCAGCATTTTTCCTGTAGCCAAGGTACCTTTAATTCAAAATCACTTTCAACTTGGGGTGAGGAATGCTCTTTTGAACTTTGGATCTTGTAGCTCTCTTCTCACCAAATCAGTCACATACTCCATTCCTGCACGGTCTAATATGTATGTCTTGACAAGTTCACCATCGTTATACAGTTCCAAAGCGCCCTATCAAACTCTAAATTGCAGGCAGGCTGGACGAGAGTCCAGTGGCCATGTTGATATGGGTCTGGGTCTGATTCACTATTAACTTTACGATTAAGTGTTTGAAGTCCTCATAGCACTCTCAAGTTAATACCAAAGTTAATAGTAGGTATGGCTAATAGTTGTTGAGGATACACTTTGAGAGTGAAGTTAATACCAAAGTCGAAAGTTAATACCAAGTTTAGTATTAATAGTTGTCGAGGATGCAGGCCCAGACGTTCACGTACCACGACTCACACCCGCCGCCGTCTCCCACAGTGCACACTGACTTGTGTCGTGTGCCGCTGTCACTAACAAATTGACCTCGGGCAAAATAGAGGCCGGGCATCCACATATCTCTGTTATCTTAGCTCAAGTTCGTGTATGTGGGCTTCTTTTCGACTGATATGGCGTCTAGAGCTAGCATGATCATCATTCTTTATTATGATGACAAAGACCATGTCAAAATTTGCCTCATTAAATAAGAAATTACATAAAGTTCGGTAGCTTTTCCTCGTCGCCAAGCCATCCTCCAGCAGCGCCTGACACCTATGATCGCACATTCATTTTTCTCAGAAAATAGGATACCAATCACATTTACATCAACATATTTCCACAGGTAAATACTTAGGGCATGTTCACACCAAGTTGCGACGCCTGAGATTCATTAATAATGACAGGGGAAGGAAAAATATAGGCCCCTGTCATCGACAAAATTAAGCCTCGGGCAGAATTGAGCCTGGGCATCTATGCTCAGATTTCTTCGCTATTATATGTTGTAAGATCGTTCTGTTGACATGTATGGGTATATTAACGCTTTCGTATCTACATATAGAAGGAAAACGCAAAATTATCCCTGGTAAATCAGAACTTACATAAAGTTCGGCAGCTTTTCCTCGCCAAACCATCTTCCAGCAGCGCTCCAACACTAGGGTGGAGCGTTTTTAACTTTTTGAAATTCATTTGGCTAGTGTGGAAAGGTGCCAAATGGTGAGAAAAATGGTGTTAAAAGCATTTTCTCTAGGACAGTATCTTCTGTCCTCGCATCTCATCAAAGTTGGAGAAATAAGGGTCTAAAATAGGTGTAAACTTCGTTAAGATTAATAGCCCCCATTTTTACAACTTATTATGGAAATGCTTGTGGCTAGTGTGCAATATTGTTTCTGGACAGGTTGCATATTAATAGCATACTAAATATGTGAGGCTGTACAAATATATCTTCTGTCCTCAAGCAACGTGCTTGAAGATATTGAAAATTTCCTTCTGATTTTTTGAGACAAATTTTAAAAATTCCCAAAAATCAAATACAAAGAAATCCTTTCATATGGTAATAGTTCCTAAGTTGTTTTACAACACTTATACTTTCTATCTGTGTAAAATTTCATCGACATCAGTTAATATCTTCTGTTCCCTGCCAGTCACTTTTAAATATTTAGTAATTATATTTATTTTTATATTGCAAGGGATGTCAGTCTTGAAGAATACTACAAAGGAACCATTACAAAATCGCTTTAAAAATCTACTGACAAAGTGCACAGAGTGACATCACTTTAGCTGCATAACACACACACACACACACACAGTTACTGGAAGCCTCCCTGAAATGGAGGGGGGACTTAAAGAATTTTTTTTTTTTTTTTTTTTAGCTCGTTACGTATATCTAGAATAGTATTGACATTGACACAGCTGCTTCGCCTATTTCTCATTTGCATATTGTAAATAAAAAAATAGCCCAGAACTTCTCACCAAGAGGAGGTGGCTGTGTATCGAGTTCCACCTTATTCTCCAGCCTTAGCCACCCTACCATTGCTGGATTTACTTAGATCTTAAATTTGCTTCTTTGTGTCAAACTTAGCGTGCATATTCTTTCCTTGATTCCAAGCCGTATTCTTAATGAATCCTTCTCTTTTTTGCTTCTCCGCAAACATGTTCTGATGCTTCTGTTACTAATTTAATTAATCTTTCAACAGCTTGTGTGTGTGACAGGGATATCTGTGTAGTGTGATGATAGCATGCCTCCTGGTTCTGAATAAGTTTTGTTATTTCTTTTCTGACTCATGTTCTTTGTTAATGGTGGTTCTGTTATTCTGTGTTTTGGCCACTCTGATCATGCTATCAATGAATGTACTGCTGTTGAAATTTAACTCAGGAATTTCAAAACTTCTGATTGCTGATCTGGCTAATGTTCGAGTACCAAGAATTCTTCATCCCAACTCTGATATGCTTTTTGGTCGTCGTTTATCATAGAAAAGTAAGATGTTTTCTGGATGGCCAAAAGTACGCATTTCTCTGAATAACTGGATTAACTATTGCTTGAATATTTGCATCCAAATATTGTGCCCAACTCTTCCCTAACAGTATCATGAAGGTGTTTGGCTCCAAAATAACTGATGGCTCGCATTTAATTTTTAACCACATTGCGTGCATAAACTTCCATTATGTATTTTACTATTGCTATCAAATTTTTTCTGGGATTTTCTGCTGGTCATGTACAAGCGAAGAATTTATTCCTTGTAGTGATCTGAACGTGAATGCGCAATTTACCTGGATTGCGATTCATTAAGAATTCTCCACAAACACCAGAGGAAACTGCTCTATATGCTTCAAGCAAATACTTCTGATCAGTGCTTAAATCTGAAAGGTCAACTTCAATGTTGATCTCTTCTGCCTGGATGGGTTCAAAGTCAATAATAGGCAGATTTCTCACAGTTAGACAAGTTGTTTTCCAATTGTACCACCTAAAGCCTCTGGGTCCTGTTAGAGCCCATCTAATTTCTGTAATCAGATGCCTCAGTGGTAATTCGTTACCATGCAGTTGACTTTTAATAAAACCATTGTAATGGTCTTCCAAGTTTTTGTTCTAGAAGAGAAATTACACCATTCTTTTCTGCCAGGGCATTTACTGCAGTGCCATCACAACCAACTGCCTTGAAGTTCAGAAGTATTCATGTTTTTGTGATTCAGAAAATCAGTAATTCCTGACACAATTGCATGCGATTTTCCAGATGACACAACTATATGACCAAGGTATTCAGAGTCAGGCTCCCCTTGACTTTAAGTTATATGTTCTTCTGAAGTTATTACTTCTTTTAGCAGTCTTATTCCTTTTAACCTTCGAGAAGAGTTCTATCTTTTTCGTCCCATCAAAGAATACCATACTAACAACATTTTTTGATCAGTCTCATCATGTTGTTTTGTTTCAACTCTCTTCTTACCTCGAGCTCGACCGCGAATTTTACTTCCGGTCAACAATTTTGGAGAGCATCTTCAGGAGATATTATTCCAATATCTTTTAAAATAGCACCTCTTATACCCTTGCTGCAGTTCTGTCTGAAACTCGTGACCTGTCACGAAAGCTAATGCAACAGATGGTAGCCTCAAAGAAATTAATTGCTACTTGGAGTTTAATCTGTTCTATATTCAATTTCAGGTTATCATCCCACATTCATCAGTTGTAGATGGCATCTGAATCTGAAAACGAAGCAAGTTGCGCTTCCTCATTGATGGTTCAGGTAGATGGACCTGCTTTGCTTATACGACTTCTTTTTACTTTCCTCAGTAGTGCTTTGTCAGTTTTGCGTGGTTGCTTTGTCAATAGCTCCAATAGCCATTTTCTGTTGGTCCTTTGATCGTTTTAGAGAATTTTGCTTCTCGCTTTGTGGAACCTTTCTAGCTGCATCCATGAGCAGTTGTTTATCGCACATTTACAGGCTGCAATGTCCAAAAAGTTTTAAACTGTCTTCTTTGAATACTGTTACTTTATTTATGAAGCTCGTTTGTCTTTCCCTCTTGGAGGTAATCCCCTTCATCAAACTGTTGTACTTGGTGTGAGTAGTTATATAACATTTGCACGAACACATGAAAAAAAGTTGGTACAGAAACAGACTTCCAAATATCTAGTAACTGTTCTAGATTGACAGAATTGGCAATGTCATCCCAAAGTGGTTGCTTTTGTTGTTTTCAACCTGTACTCTCTCCCACAAACATAGGCTTTCATGACATCTCCGTAAGATTGGGAGGCATCTCTTGCACTGAAGCTGACCCAAGGATTCCCCCAAAAACAGGGCAAGTAAATGCTTGTCTTGTTATTCTGTAGAAAACTCCTTAAACTAGCCACCACGTCTCTCCCTCTGATGGCTCTACTGAGGCAACTAACGTGGCGCGCTACCCCGCACTGCCCCACAGGCTGCTTTGCTGAGCCTGTAATCCTGAAACGGCTTAACGCTATGAGACCCCCCGCCCACTATTAACAATCCAATGAGGGAGGCTAGTAACTGTTTGTGTGTGTAATGCCCGCTAAAAAGTGATCCTTTGTTTATTATATCTTGTAGATTTCTTTAGCAGTTTTATTAAGTTTTTCCTTGCATAAATAAATATCAATTACTTAATATTTAAAAGTGACGTGGCAGGAACAGGAAGATATTAACTGATCTCGATGAAATTTTACACAGATAAAGAAATATAAGTGTTGTAAAACAACTTAGGAACTATGTATAGAAAGTTTCTATTATTTGATTTTGGGAATTTTTTAAAATTTGTCTCAAAAAAATCGAAATTTTCAATATTTCAAGCACCGTTGCGGGAGACTAGAAGATATATTTATTTTAGCTTCCATGACATTTGGTATGCTATTAATATGCAACTCGAAAACAATATTGCACACTAATACAAAGCATTTCATAATAGAGTTTATTAAAAAAATGAATTGTTATGTGAAGTTTTACCCATTTTAGACCCTTATTTCTCCAACTTTGATGAGATGGCGGGGACAGAAGATACTGTCCTAGAGAAAATGCTTTTAACACCATTTTTTTCTCACCATTTGGCACCTTTTCCACACTAGCCACAAATGAATTTCAAAAAAAGTTAAAAAACGCTCCACCCTATCCAACACCCATGACCGCACATTCATTTTTCACAAAAAATAGGATACCAATCACATTTGCATCGACATATTTCCACAGGTGAATACTTAGGGCATGTTCACACCAAGTTGCGACACCTGAGATTCATTAATAATGACAGAGGAAGGAAAGATGTAGGGCCTTCCTTCTCTCTAATTTACCGACGTCCATGAAACCGTACACGGCCTGAGATGGTGCCAAGGACCAAGGCTTCTGGCGATAACAGAAAATTTAAATGTCAAAGACAGCTGAGATGATCATTGCAATATTTCATGCCGTAATTGTACCTCCGATCTGATATTGATTTTTTTTTTTTTTTTTTGCAGAATACAGTATACATTACGTAGTCATAAATATGAGTGTTTTTACAGTCCTGATGTTAATTAAGGTGAGGATAGGTGTTAACATGCTACCAGAATTGATATATAATGGCTCTACACAATATCATACGTAGGTATCGTTCTTCATATTTATGTGACAAGGTTTTAAGGAGCGATGTTATGTTAGGCAACACTTGATAGGGCAACTAACCTAACATAGATAAATCACAAATCTGTTAATAAATACTCACCAATGCTTTTCAAAACATTAAATCATGATACAGTACTTACATAAGCTGTGCCTAGGAAATATGACCAACCTGATCGAGTCAATACATGAGAAAATCATGATAGAGAAACCAAGAAATTTACCAAATATTACTTATCAAAGAGCTAAAACAGGCTGCCCTACATAAGTTGGTAAGTTTATCTTGGAAAAGATGATTCTCTCTCTCTCTCTCTCTCTCTCTCTCTCTCTCTCTCTCTCTCTCTCTCTCTCTCTCTCTCTCTCTAATTAATGAGGAGGGTAGAGACAATCAACAACATATTGTTTCAGGACTCGATATTGTGGGTGGTGCTGTGAACAACTAATTCAAGAAGATGCAACCTTAAAATATGAGATGTAGTATGAGGAAGAGGATGTTATTTTATGCAGTAGATGAAAAAAAAAGTATTTGAAATCCATTTCTGATGTTGCAAAGACAATGAAACTTTTCTAGTCTTCCATCTACATGCTGCACAATGTGAGATAGACATAATGTGCAAATTTACAGCTACCACAGTATTCTAGATATGAAATGTATACTTGCATCACCAAATTATATCCATATCTACATCACCAAACAGTATTATGGAAACAAATGTGTAGACTTGCATTTACTCTTTTGTATATACTGCAAACAGCCAGAGGGTGTGAGGGTGTGATGTCTAGTCTGAGCCTACACCTCTATGGAATTAAGACAGATATATTGAATGCATTAAGTAATGTTTTTAATACAGGAATAAAGGAATAATGGTATTTTTCCTGTATTCCAAGACACTTGGAGTGTATCAAATAACAATTAATAAATAGAAGCAAGGCCAACCATGCATAAGGGACTTTTGAGACCAATAGCACTAACAGATACAACATATAAGCTATAACTGGGAACAGAAAGAAATGAAATATGAAATCATCTTCCAAAGAAAATAGCAAGCATAGGACCAGGGTCCAGAGAGAAAGCCTGCACTGAAAATAGGAAAGCAGCAAATGATTCATTGAAATGAAACTCTTGTGTTCATAATGAGTTTTGAGACCAAAAAAACATTAATAGTTGTAAGAATTGAATTCCAAACGGCTTTTGAGTCTTAACATAGAAGCGCTAATAAGAATAATGATGAAAAGTAAAATACACCTGAAATTCATTGATTTTATTGCAAAAATATACAAGTGATAAGACTAAAATGTATATCTATAATCAAGATGTTTGAGAATTGGAATCAACAAATGATATGAAAATAAACAAAAGAAAATTAAATATCTAGTAGCAAGAATAACAAATAACAGGAACTTTTATATGAATACTGGAAAACTTCACATACCTTGGTAGTGTAGTTTATAATGACGGTGTATCTCGGTAGGAAGTCTTACGACGGATTGGCGAGGCCCACGGCGTTATGGACTCACTCAGCCAGATTATATGGCGTTGTCGATATCTGTACAGAAGGACAAAGATCCGGATCTTCAAGTCGCTAGTGCTCCCTGTCCTACTCTATGGCTGTCGATATGGACATTGAATAGCGAATGGGAGAGGCGGATTGATGCCTTGGGTAATGGGTGTCTACGCAGGATCATGGGATATCACTGGAATGACTTTGTGCACAGTCCGTCAACGGCAACTCCGGCTATATGGGCACGTGGACGCCTGCTCCTAGGAGCTCCACCAGGGATGGCCACGGCAGAAGAGCTTCAACTTTATCTATCCAGACACTCCATCCTTGCCTTCTCAAAGCTTCTCAAGGATCTTTCCCCCCTCTCCCTAACATACTTTTGCACCCTATCTCTCTATTTCACTAGAGGTCGTCCTCTAGCATTCCCTCCCTCTATCTCACTCACATACACCCTTCTGGTCATCTTACTCTTCTCCATTCGCTCCATGTGGCCAAACCACTTTAAAGTTTGTCGCTTCACTTCTTCCACCACTCCCAACTTCCTCCCTTCACCCCCCTGACACATTCCAAAATGCCTGTACACACTTTCATTACTCATTCCATCCATTCTACTCACACCACAAGCACTCCTCAAATAACTCATTTCCACTGCCTGCACTCTAGACCTCTGACTTTCATTCCAGGCCCACGTTTCACTTGCATATGCCATGCATATCCATGCTCACACTTCTGCCATTCATGACTCATCCCAAAGACCCTACAACCCTTCTTCCTTGCAATGCCCTTTCTCTTATCTCTCCTCCATACCACCTTGCTTACACATAACTGATCCAAGCTACTTAAACTCATTGACCACCTCCATTTCTTCACCATTCAAAATTATTTTGCATTATTTTTCACATTCAATTCCACTCTATATGGGCATAAAAATCTACTACCTCACTTCTACTTTGCTCACAAACCATCACTTTACTTTGGTGACATTTACTTTCAGCTTTCTCCTTTTATATACACTATCAAAAACACTGACCAAATTTTGTAGGTCACTTTCATTTTCTGCAATGAGCACTGTGTCATCAGCAAACATTATCGAATTCAGTACTCACTTCCTTCCCTCAGCAAACATTCTTACTCCAACTTCCCCAAGATTGCCCTTCATTTCTCTAATAACACCTTCCATATAAATATTGAACAACCATGGTGACATGGAAGAAACTTAAAAAGAAAAAAGGAGATAAAGTTGTGCAAAAATACAGTTTCCCAATTAGAACAAGAGATTAATGGCATGCATCACCAGAGAAAGTAGTATGTGCCATAATATACATAATTTCAAAGAAAATATGAATATTTTGTTTTGAAAACGGAACAATACGAACTCGATTCAATCCTGTCATTATATATGTATACAGTATTCAATACAATTCCTGTGGATGTTACAGATGAATAATTGTCGTAGGTGAAACAAAATCAGACCAGAATCATGTAGGAACAGTCATAAAGTCTGCAAAACTAATTCATATTACCCTCAAAATTAGCAATAGTGAGGAACAAGCGAACAAACAAAATCCATACAATGATAATCATGCCCTAAATAAAAAAATAATAATAAAAATATTTATGAATGATATTGCCTTTGTAAGCGAATATCAATGCAGCAACCCTAAAATTCACCATTTTATCAACATTGTAGAGTATGTGTGTGTGTAAAAGCATACAGACTTAGTGAAGGGAAATGTTCAGTGTCTCAAACTGCAAAATCCATGAAAAGACAAGAATTAGAGAAAAAAACTTAACTCTCCACACATCCAAAAACAGTGAAACACTGGACACAGAGTGGAATAACAGGAATAAAGATGAGGACACATTTCCATACACTGGAAATGTTACATACAATAACTGATAAACCTGACCAGTGATGCACCTTTGAAGCCATGGGTAAACCTGGTAATACTTCTCTGAAAAAAAAGTCAATCCTTGAACTGATAGGACATACAAGAAAGTCACTGTACAAGACACCTCCTCTCAGGCTTTATCTGAGCAGTTCCTCAGCTGAATGAACATCTGCAGAAAAAAAAACAGATGACACAGGAAAGCATGAAGAACCATCATATCTTCTTCTTCTTAAGTGTCACTGCAGGGTTCCTAGCCTTATTAAGCTGCTGTCTGCTCAAGATTGTTCACCACAGCTGCAACAAAAAAAAAATGGTCTCAGGAGAGACTATTTTGGGGACCTTTTCACACCTGCGGTGATACCATTCCTGGCAGCTATTGCACTGAACCATAAAGGTTCCTTCTTTATGCGGCTTCCTGCAGTGACAATAGACTTTAATGGATTCCTTGCTGTAGAGTGTCCCCTCTCTCTCCACTATAGAGCTAGGAAACCGTCCCATCTTTCCAGTAAGATAGCAAGAAGCTAGATGGTCTCTCATCTTGTCCTGGTAGTAGAAGTAACCCTGTGGGTCATCTCCAAAGCAGAGGCTGGTCGCAATGGCTACAGCAAATAGCCCACAGTCACTTCCTCCAACTTGATTCTGTATTTGTGGTCTTACTACTGTAAAAGAAGAATTTGGAGTCTTTATCATGGCTGAAAGTTGATCAAGGAACTTTTCCCTATCAGGCCTATTCAATTTGAAATCCATGGAATCGTATACATTCAATGTATCGATTGGACATCTTATATTACTGACTGTCACCCAGTGACACCTCCAACATTTAAAATTGGAATGAAAGATTCTGACCTGTTCATTGCATTGGTGCATGACTCTACTGCATATATACATGTAGATTGCAGGCCACCAATGTTAGGGAAGTCATCAGCCAACAAAGCCTGAGCATGATATATGTGCTCATCAAACAATTGCAAAGAGGGTCTGAGAATCTGCTCCCTCAACATGTTTGGGTTACGGTGCCTTGGAGACCGTGTTGTATTAATTCTGCGACTTTTTTTTCTGGGTGTCAGGGCATCTTCACTTGCTTCAATAGAGACAAGTACCTCTGAGGTAGAGGATTCAGCTGTGGCTACTACGTCTGTTCCATCTGTTGGTGTCACAGACTGGACGGACTGCACACAAAGATGAAAGTGGCCTTTTTTTTTTTTTTTTTACAGCAAAGGAGACAGCTCAAGGGCACAAAAAG
Source organism: Eriocheir sinensis (assembly GCF_024679095.1). Classification (NCBI taxonomy): domain Eukaryota; kingdom Metazoa; phylum Arthropoda; class Malacostraca; order Decapoda; family Varunidae; genus Eriocheir; species Eriocheir sinensis. The sequence goes on along the minus strand of NW_026112188.1, from coordinate 174,909 downwards.
TAAACATTAATATAAAAAAGCCCGCTACTGCTGCTCCTAAAAGAATACAAAGAGGTGGCCGAAAGATAAGTCAGTTTCGGGAGGAGAGGTGTCCTGATACCCTCCTTTTGAAAGAGTTCAAGTCGTAGGCAGGAGGAAATACAGATGAAGGAAGATTGTTCCAGAGTTTACCAGCGTGAGGGATGAAAGAGAAGATGCTGGTTAACTCTTGCATAAGTGGTTTGGACAGTATAGGGATGAGCATGAGTAGAAAGTCGAGTGCAGCGGGTCAGAGGGAGGGGGGGAGGCATGCAGTTAGCAAGTTCAGAAGAGCAGTCAGCGTGGAAATATCGATAGAAGATAGAAAGAGAGGCAACATTGCGGCGGAATTTAAGAGGTAGAAGACTATCAGTATGAGGAGGAGAGCTGATGAGACGAAGAGCCTTTGCCTCCACTCTGTCCAGAAGAGCTGTGTGAGTGGAGCCCCCCCACACATGAGATGCATACTCCATACGAGGGCGGACAAGGCCCCTGTATATGGACAGCAACTGTGCAGGGGAGAAGAACTGGCGGAGACGGTACAGAACGCCCAGCCTCGAGGAAGCTGATTTAGTAAGAGATGAGATATGAAGAAGTGAAGTTGGAGGAGATGTTTTTGGCTAGATGCCAGAAGTCACGGGAAGAGTTAGAGAAAGCAAGGTTTTGACATTTTCTATTAATGAAAGAATTTTTGGTTAGTCGGAGAATAGATTTGGCACGATTTCGGGCAGAAATGTAAAGTTCATAATTAGCATTAGTTTGAAGGCTCTGGTATCTTTTGTGAGCTACCTCTCTATCATTGACAGCACGAGAACAAGCGTGATTAAACCAAGGCTTTTTAGCGTGAGGAGTAAAGAAAGAACGAGGAATGTATGCCTCCATTCCAGAGACAATCACCTCTGTGATGCGCTGAGCACACACAGAGGGGTCTCTATCCTGGAAGCAATAATCATTCCACGGGAAGGAAAGTACATCCTCAGGTCGTCCCACCGAGCTGAAGCAAAATGCCAGAAGCATCGCCTCTTCGGTGGGTCCAGAGGATGTACAGGAGAGATAGGACAGGATGCAGAAATAAGATTATGATCGGAGGAGCCCAACGGAGAGAACAGTTTGACAGAATAAGCAGAAGGGTTTGAGGTAAGGAAGACGTCTAGAATGTTGGGCCGATCTCCAAGACGGTCAGGAATACGTGTAGGGTGCTGGACCAACTGCTCTGGGTCGTTGAGGATAGCAAAGTTGTAGGCTTGGTCACCAGGATGGTCAGTGAAAGAGGCTGAAAGCCAAAGCTGAGGTGAACATTGAAATCTCCTAGGATGGAGATTTCAGCGAAGGGAGAGTGGGTCAAGATGTGCTCCACTTTAGCATTCAAATAGTCAAAGAATTTTACATAGTTGGTAGAGTTAGGTGAGAGATAAACAGCACAGATGTATTTAGTAATAGAATGACAGTGAAGTCTTAACCAGATGGTGGAAAATTCAGAAGAGTCAAGGTCGTGGGCACGAGAGCAAGTGATGTCGTTGCGCACGTAGGCGCAACATCCAGCTTTGGATTGAAATTTAGGATAGAGATAGTAGGAGGAACAGAGTAGATTGCTGTCAGGAGCCTCAGAAACCTGTGTTTCGGTAAGGAAGAGAAGGTGAGGTTTAGAGGAGGAGAGATGATGTTCCACAGAATGAAAATTAGAGCGAAGACCGCGACTTTCTGTAAGGGGCCTAAGCTGTTCATAAGGAACTCGACTTTTCAGAGAAATGCCAGGTTTATACACATCTTCCAAGGTAACACGCTGGTAGTCATCAATAGCAGTTATTCTGAAAAGAAGAAAAAAATATATACATTTACTGCAAAATGATTTTTTTTTTTTTTTTTTTGTGTGTGTATAAGGTCTTCTTGATATGTTTCAAGACCTGTCATCAGTAGCTATGTATCACAGACTGGGACTAGGGGGCGCAAGAGTAATCGAAAGGATGTAAGAAAGGATGGGCTAACGGCTTATTACACCAACAGTAGGAGTCTCAGGAACAAGATAGATCTACTGAGGGGGAAAGCATGTGTCGAGAAATTCGACATTATAGCTATCACAGAAACATGGGTGGATACTGCAAACAAAAACTTTATGTCGGAGTATGAAATAGATGGTTATCAGATGTTTCACAAAGATAGAAAGGGAAGAAGGGGAAGGGGGGTGGCACTTTATGTTCAAGACACACTTAAATATTCCGCTAACAACTCTGTTCAAACAAATGGCGACACAGAATAAGTTTGGGTGGACGTCCACAAAGGGAAAGACAAACTAATTCTAGGTGTTCTTTACAGGCCACCCAACCTTAGCAGGCAGGACAGTGATATATTACTGCAGGAGGTAGGTAGGGCGAGCAGGGGATTTTAACTATAGGAATATAGACTGGGGAGGCAGGGTGGGTGATCTAGAATTTGGGGATTTTCTGAAAGTAATACATGATAATTTTCTCAAGCAGGCAGTGACTGAGCCCACCAGGGGTAACAACACTCTAGACTTGGTCTTAACAAACAACGAGAATATGATCAGCGAGCTAGATGTTGGGGGAGAATTAGGTGGCAGTAATCACAAGGAAATTAGGTTTAAATTGGACTGGGCGGTGACCCATGAACTCAACCCTGTGATGGTGCCTGACTTTAGAAGAGCTGATTATGAGGGGCTTAGAAGACACCTTGAGGAGGTAAATTGAGGAACCCTAGGGCTGGATGAGGGCCAGATCTCAGGGCTGGAACCGGAAAGACAGGGGAATTATGTAAAAATGACCTACAATAATTTAGTTAGAGTAATTGCAGAGGGTCAGAGACAACATATTCCCTATCAAGCATGTAGGAAGGAAAATAACGACTCCAAATGGATGACCCGCAGACTCAAGCATGAGATAGGCTTGAAGAGAGGTATTTATAGGAAAATAAAGAACGGAGAAACCCACCTCAGGGATAGGTATGTCGAGCTAACCAGGTCGGTGAAGAAGAACACCTGCCTAGCAAAAAGAAATTATGAGATTAGGGTCACCAACGAGGCCCAGAGCGATCCCAAGGGCTTCTTCAAATTGTACAGAACAAAAACAAGGGACATAATTGGACCGTTGAAAACTAACACAGGTGAGCTCGTTGTGAATGGAGAAGATATGAGCCAAATGATGAATGACTATTTCCTCTCAGTTTTCACGCAGGAAAATCTAACAACCATTCCGGAGAGAGTTCAGGTATATGAGGGCGAAGGGAACGACAAGTTGAGGGATGTGATCATCACTAGGCAAGTAGTCCAGGATGAGATTAGTAGGTTGAAGAAAACAACTCGCCGGGCCTGGACGAAGTATTCCTAAGGGTGCTGAAAGAGTGCAAGGAGGTCATCAGTGCCACGCTTACTGATATCTTTAAGATGTCGGTAAATTCTGGGTATGTGCCCAATCAATGGAAAGTAGCTAATGTGACGCCGATTTTCAAAAACGGAGACAAGTCAGCCACTTCAAATTATCGCCCAATTAGCTTAACATCAGTTGTAGGAAAGATGTTGAGTCAATTATAGCCGGGAGCATTCGGGATCATCTAGAAAAGCATAGTTTAATTCATGATTCACAGCATGGATTCACAAAGGGTAGGTCTTGCCTTACTAACCTGTTGTCCTTCTACACTAAAGTAATCGAGGCGGTTGACCGACATGAAAACTATGACATATTGTATCTAGATTTCAGTAAAGCGTTCGACAAAGTTCCCCATCACCGGCTATTACTAAAATTACAGGCTCACGGCATAGATGGGAAGGTTTTGAACTGGATCAGGGCGTGGCTTAGTGGTAGGAAGCAGAGAGTGCAAATCAATGGTAAAAAATCTGAATGGGGCAAAGTTACGAGTGGCGTCCCACAAGGGTCGGTGCTGGGTCCTCTGCTTTATATTATTTACATAAATGACTTGGACACAGGAATTAGTAGTGATGTCAGCAAGTTTGCAGATGATACCAAGATCGGCAGAGTAATCCTATCAGACAGGGACGCTAGCATTCTCCAGGATGAGCTTGACAGACTATATGATTGGGCAGGGAAGTGGCAGATGGAATTCAATGTCGGGAAGTGTAGCATTCTGAGTGTAGGTAGGAATAACCCTCACACAATTACTCCTTAAATGGCACTCCTCTAAGTAGGTCTGGTCGAGAGAGACTTAGGGGTCCTAGTGAGCGCTGACCTCCGTCCTAGGGCTCAATGCATTCAGGCTAAAATTCGGGCAAACAGAGTACTTGGTTTCATCTCAAGGAGCGTAAGCAATAGGAGCGCTGAAGTCATCCTCAAACTTTACTTAGCACTAGTTATACCTCATCTCGATTATGCAGTTCAGTTCTGGTCCCCCTAGTATAGAATGGATATCAAGATGTTAGAATATGTACAGAGGAGGATGACAAAGATGATTCAGGGGGTGAGAAACTTGCCTTATGAAGACAGGCTGAAGCATTTAAATCTACACTCGCTAGAAAGGCGAAGGTTGCGAGGAGACTTGATCGAAGTCTATAAATGGATGAAGGGATTTAATAAAGGGGATGTCAATAAGATTTTGATACTAAAAGAGCCAGGTAGGACGCCTAGCAATGGTTTCAAGTTAGACAAATTCAGATTTAACAAAGACATAGGCAAGAATTGGTTCACCAATAGAGTGGTGGACGAATGGAACAGGATTGGGGGCCATGTTGTGGCTGCCAATATCGTAGATACATTCAAGAAGAGGTTAAATAAGGCCATAGATGGTGAGGTAAGGTGGGGTGGAGTGTACAGGAGCTGTCTTGTATAGGCCAACCGGTCTCTTGCAGACCCCTTACATTATTATGTTCTATTAAAAATGTGTTATTTCTTTACCTATATGGTCCTGTCCAGAGTTTATCTTGTTTTCCACCTCTACGTCCAACATTTCGCATGTTCCGCTTGAGGACTACATCCCTTGCATGGAAGTCAGAGATTCTGATACCTTTTTATTGCATCTTCTTATATGTTTGCTTTTGCTTGTTTTGGGCCACTGTCACATTCTTCAGCACCTATGTATTGAGAGTTATGTTAGGTTTACATTTTCAACTTTGTTTGTATAAAATAAAAAAATAAATAAAAAAATCTCTAATATCTAATATCGATAAACTAATTTTAATATTCTAATCATATAACATATTCTAATATCTAACACTTAACAGTTCCTATTCACCTTCTCATGTATGACGGTCATTTCTGCCATGCGGTGTTTTACGAATTCCTCCCTCTCAGTGACAGACACTTCTTGTAGATCAGGTAGAGGGAGACCCACATGCATCTGTGTAGAGTAATTGGACAAATTAATAACGATGATGATATAGGAACAGTATATGGGTCATATATAAGGAAAAAGTGATATATCAGTATGTAGTTTGTGTGTGTGTGTGTTTTTGCAGCCTTCATAATACCTGCAAAGAATACAGCTAACCTTACCCATATTTAAAATATTTAAAATTTTATTGAAACTATTTGAGAGAGAGAGAGAGAGAGAGAGAGAGAGAGAGAGAGAGAGAGAGAGAGAGAGAGAGAGAGAGAGAGTGTGTGTGTGTGTGTGTGTGTGTGTGTGTGTGTGTGTGTGTGTGTGTGTGTGTGTGTGTGTTTCTAATTTCACGTAGAACAGTGTGGGCTCACTCACGTTTTGCACACAGTTGGGGTGCCTCCCAGACATGAGATATAATGGTGAAGATTTTGTGGAGGCTTGCTTTGATATGCGCATTGCGCATTGTGAAGGCAATATCAGACAAAAACTCATCCCAGTTATCTTGAGCATCATTAGCCATCTTCTTGATTCTTGATTTCAATGTTTGGTTTGTCCTCTCAGTCAGGCCATTTGTTTGAGGGTGATATGAACTTGTGACAGAGTGTTTTATGCTGTAAGTTTGGCAGAGTTCATCGATATGCTGAAAACAAACAGAGATAATAAATATATAAATACAATATGTATGTATGTATGTATGTATGGATCTATATCTATCTATCTATCTATATACATCTATCTGTCAATCTACCAAGGCTCTCTCCCCCAAAATGGGGGTAGCCAAAGGAAGACACAACTTCACATTCACACCCATTCACACCACTGACAGAGAAGAGACAGGACTCCTCCCCTCACTTTATGGGGACCAGTCCCACAGCTTGGACAGTTTCTTTCCAGAACAAGGTCCCTTCATTAGCAAGTACCTCCTACCACACCTGATTGTGTGAGACCACTGTTGTGTAGTGTCTCCCTCACAACTGCTTTCCATTTGCTAATGTCATGCACAATCATTCTACTATGCTCCAGTGTCAGTCTTCTTCCCTTTAAGACCTCCTTCATACTATCTCTCCATCCTTTATATGGCTGACCTCGCAAGCAATAGGATGGTAGTTTGAGGGACTGGAGTGGTCACTCTTCTTTGGAACCAGTTGAATGCAGGCATACTAACAGCAAGAAGGAGAGGTAGAAATTGAAAGAAAGAGATGGAAAAGTTTCACCAGGCAAGGTGCATGCACCTAAGCACAGTTTTTTAGAACGATAGGAGGGATTCCATCAGGACCATAAGCCTTCTGAGGGTTAAGCCCATATATGGTATGAAGAACATCATTGTGAAAAATTTCAATCTGAAGGATGAAATACGCAGAGGGAAGTAAGGAGGAAGGAACATGCATAAAACCATCCAGAGTAGAGTTGTTAGCAAATGTTTGAGGAAAGTGTTCAGCTTCAGAGAAAGGGGAGAAACTGTACCTTGACATTGAACACCTTCCCCTGATCAGTGAGGAGTCTTTGAGGTGGCCCAAACCTAAAAATAAGGAAGAAATACCATATTGACCCATTTTTGCATGACAGTTGGAGTTTTCCATTCGTCATAAACCATATTAATGTTCCACATGCATGCTGGTTAGTAATTGTACATCCATGCAAGCATTACTTGATTGAATAGCATGCGCAAGAAGGAGGTTATGTCATATATGTAATGGAATGAAGACAACAATAGCAGGGCCCGTATCCTCGAGAGCTATTAACTTTTACTCTTAAAGTTACTATCAAAGTTAATAGTTTCATAGTATTAAGAGTAAAGCTATCCTCGTCAACTTTGAGTGTAGGTATTAGCAAATCCTGGCTACTATTATCTTCTTCTTCTTCTTTATGGCGGGCTCGTTGCTAAGGACGCCTCAGTGCAAAACGTAAACATCCGACATGAATTAAGTATATATTTCAAAAGAATAATAAAGGAAAGATGTATAAATGTACAACAGAAACATAATAAATGGCAAACACAAGAAAATACTGAGTTTTGTGGCAGATAGAAGCAGCCTCAAAGGCTGTTTTACTCCGTCACTCGTCAATACCTCATCTCCTCCTGCGTCATGACTTGCTCTGCTGAAATTACTGCACCATAACCACGTCATCTGCCCCAATGAGCACATCTACGGGCCGGAGAACCAGCGCAGAAAAGGAGTAAGTTTAATTGGTCGCCAGATGAAACGGTCTTCTTACATCAAATTCATGAAAAAAAGACGTATAATCAGAGGGTGTAATGGGAAGAGTACCACCCTGAGGATAAGGAGAGCGTGGACTGAAGTGGCAGAAGCTGTAACAAGGTTGGTAATCACATATTCATGGTTGAATCAGCTTACAAACTAGCCTAACCTAATCAATTGGGTATTTTTGCATAATAACACAACCACTGACCTCCAAACAGAACATACCTTTTCATTCTGTATCTGAATAGTTTCATTATGACCATTTCTGCCACAACCCCTCTCACTCAACATCCTAACATAACTAAACCTAACGATGCCAAACCTGCCCTGTCCTACAGAGCACATCCTAACTTAACATGCCAAGTTTGTTGGGGGAAGAGGGGTTGGTATAGATAGTTAAGGCATATTTGCCCTGTTTTTATTCTTTATTTATTTTTATTTGTTTATTATTTTTGTGGGGATGCTAGGCATGCCAGACTATGGACACTTTTAAAGTACTTTATGTCAAGACTATATGGGAATAGGTAGGTTTTGTGAAAATGGTAAAGTAAGATTAAAATAGTATATTTATAGCATTGGTCATACAGATTATGGTGATATAATGTTAGATTGGAATGTACACAAGATAATGAAATTAAGGTTAATGCTTATATTTTTTTGTTACATATTCACATATTCATGATTCAAGTAACTTGCAAACTAACCTAACCTTGTCAAATGGGTATTTTTGTATACAAACACAACCACAGAGTTTCCAAACAGAACATACTTTTTCCTACTGCTTCACATGAATAGCATCATCATGACCATTTCTGCTGCAACCCCCACTCCCTCAACAATCTAACATAACTAAACCAACTCCTGCTAAACCTGTCCTACCTAACACATCCTAACCTAACATGGTAGATCCCCAAGTGCCAAACCTGCCCCGTCCTACCGAACACATCCTAACTTAACATGCCAAGTTTGTTGGGGGGGAAAAGGGGGTTGGTATAGATAGTTAAGGCATATTTGCCCTTTTTTTATTCTTTATTTATTTTTATTTGTTTATTATTTATTTTTATTGGGGGGGATGCTAGGCATGCCAGACTATGGACACTTTTACAAGTACTTTATGTCAAGACTATATGGGAATAAGTAGGTTTTGTGAGAATGGTAAAGTAAGATTAAAATAGTATATTTATAGCATTGGTCAAACAGATTATGGTGATATAATGTTAGATTGGAATGTACTCAAGATAATGAAATTAAGGTTAACGCTTTTATTTTTTTTGTTACATATTCACATATCCATGATTCAAATAACTTGCAAACTAACGTAACCTCTTGAAATGGGTATTTTTGTATACAAACACAACCACAGAGTTTCCAAACAGGACATACTTTTTCCTACTGCTCCATGTGAATAGCATCATCATGACCATTAATTTTCTGCTGCAATCCCCACTCCCTCAACAATCTAACATAACTAAACCAACTCCTGCTAAACCTGTCCAACCTAACACGTCCTAACCTAACATGGTAGGTCCCCAAGTTTGTTAGGGTGGAAAGGGGGTTAGTATAAGAGAGTCAAGTCATATTTACCTGTTATTTTATTTATTCCTGATTGGGTTTTTTGTTTGGGGGGGGGTGGGGTGGGCATGCCAGACTCTCAACACTTTTACAAGTATTTTATGTTAAGACTATATCGGAATAGGTAGATTTGATGAGAATGGTAAAGTAAGATTAAAATATTATTTTGATAGCATTGGTCAAACAGTTTCTGGTGATATAATGTTAGGTTAAAAGTACTCAAAAGAATGGAATTAAGATTAATGCTCTGATTTTTTTTGTATAGCTGTATTGTGTAATATCATCCTACTTAGAGAAAAGTATTTGAGAAAAGTAGGTAAAGAAAAGTAGTATATATGGCCATGTTCATAACAACTAAAAAGTTAATGTCTTTTGATGCATGTAAATAAAAAAAAACTGGTACTGATTTAGCTTTCCATCACAGCATGTATTAAATGTTATTGGAGAAGGTATGGGAAATAAAAAGCATGCCATAGTGAAACGATTAAGAAACTTGCTTCACATTTATACCCTGACAGTGCCTTCCCTGGGAGTGGACCCCGTACGCAAGATGACTGTGAGAGGCGTTGGTACAACGTACAACAAAAATCAAAGCCTTACATTGCCAAGTGCAAGAATGAGCAGCGGCAGACTGGTAATTTTTTTTAGTTGTTATGGCTTTAAATGTAAAGCTTATATTAGTTAGTTTTTTTATGTGCTCACAGAATGCAGCTATACTGGCCACAATGCCTTTATTTCAGCTTAAAGTTAATAAGTTCATAGCAGTGAACTGCATATTTGATATAGAATTTTTTTTAATGTTCATCTGTCAATGACTATCAATCTATCTAAATACCTTGGTTGTCTTCCCCAAGTGAAGGGTTTTAGCCAAGACAGGCACACACTTACTCACACACTCACACTCATGTACACCACTCTCTCAGCTGCACAGCCCCTTAGGGAGTAAAAAAGGCCCTCACTGTATGGGGGATTAGTTGCACAGTTCAGACAGGGAACTTCCACACCAAGGCCTCACAGCATACACTGGTTTACCCCTGCCCCTTCATAACAATGACAATTCCCCCAACACCTGAGTGCCCCACACGTGTGGCACCACAGATACGCAGGCGCCTGCCTATATAACTATGGCATTAACTGTGGTAGATAAACTGGTGTATGACATCATAGGCTGCTCGTCTCATGTATTTGAAGGGATACCAGAGCCACTCAGCATTGACATGATGTGCTAGGGATAGGACAGCAACAACAGTCAAGCAGCAGTGAAATATTGACTGGCCTGTTTGTTTTTGGCAAAAACTTTTATATTATCATTAAAACAATTTATTAATCACCCTTAAATTCATATTCTTTGTAGATACACACTTTATTAGTATTGCTAGAGACCATCCCAGCACATTGTTCATTACTTGTGGAAAAGATACCATTAGCTGCTCAGGCAACAGCCACTGCTTCAATATCTGCTGGCCCTATGACACCAGCCACTGCTCATCATCTGCTGGCCCAATGACACCTGCCACTGCTTCATCATCTGCTGGCCCTATGACATCAGCCACTGCTTCATCATCTGCTGGCTTAATGACACCTGCCACTGCAAGGGATGACAATGAAGCTGCTCCACCACAGTCACCACCTACTTCATTGGAGTTAAGAGATGCCTTTCATAGGGCAGCAGTATAATTTTTTTATGCTGGGGCTGAATATTACTGCCTCAAGGCTATGATTTTCACTTTTTTTTTATTACTGAGGAGGTTAGGGTGGGAGGGGTGAAAAATAATATGTGCTGTTTTTCGACAGAAATGGTTAGCAAATTCATTCAAAGCACAAAATTTACCAGAAAAAAAATTGTGTGCCATTGTGAGTGGGTTCACTTGAGATTGGGCTCCAATACACCTCCGAGGTCTAGTGGTCAGCATGCCTGGCTTCTACGCGGGCCCAGGTTCGAATCCCGGCCCGGGCAGTCGGCGTGCAGCTCACCCAGCTGATCATCCTCCTCTCAGGCTGGTCGATAAATGACTACCTGGGGAAACTGTGGTAACCTGGTGTCAAACTGGCCCTGTGTCCTGGGTAATGGGCTCCCACCACAGGCTCAAGACCCAATTTTTTTTTTTACAGCAAAGGAGACAGTTCAAGGGCACACAAAAGCAAACATTAATGAAAAAAAGCCCGCTACTCACTGCTCCTAAAAAGAATCCAAAGAGGTGGCCGAAAGATAGGTCAGTTTTGGGAGGAGAGGTGTCCTGATACCCTCCTCTTGAAAGAGTTTAAGTCGTAGGCAGGAGGAAATACAGATGAAGGAAGATTGTTCCAGAGTTTACCAGCGTGAGGGATGAAAGAGTGAAGATGCTGGTTAACTCTTGCATAAGGGGTTTGGACAGTATAGGGATGAGCATGAGTAGAAAGTCGCAGCGGGGCCGCGGGAGGGGGAGGCATGCAGTTAGCAAGTTCAGAAGAGCAGTCAGCGTGGAAATATCGATAGAAGATAGAAAGAGGCAACATTGCGGCGGAATTTAAGAGGTAGAAGACTATCAGTATGAGGAGGAGAGCTGATGAGACGAAGAGCCTTAGCCTCCACTCTGTCCAGAAGAGCTGTGTGAGTGAGCCCCCCCACACATGAGATGCATACTCCATACTCCATACGAATGTCACGGAGATGAGCATTAGCATATAACACCTTTAGGCACCGATCATATTTGCATTTTATGTAGTCTGTGATGCAGGCAGGATATTCATTAGCACCTAATTAGACTCATGATGCTCTACAGTGCTCTCTGATGAACTCACAATCAAAGATGTAGTATACCTATATGGTAGCATTGAGTAATCTTAGGTCACTTGGTAAAGTGTTCACCTAAGTCCGACCCAAGCTGACAACATAAACCTAAGCGTGTTTGCAAGCTGAGTGTTTAGAATATTGGCATAATAATAAAAGATGCTGAAAACTGGATTCCACTACTTTATTGAATATATGAATAATTATATACTGAAATTGTAATGGAGCCAAGAAAAAAAAAAGCTATGTTTTCAGCGGTCATACCATGATCTCATGAAAATAATTAGGTTGACATATAAAATTAATTACTACGTATTTTGGTATGATGACCATTGAACGTTAATACCATAGCTTTGCGAGCATTCAGTAATCTTAGGTCACTTGGTAAAGTGTTCACATAAGTCCGACCCAAGCTGACAACATAAACCTAAGCATGTTTGCAAGCTGAGTGCTTAGAATATTGGCATAATAATAAAAGATGCTGGAAACTAGATTCCACTAATAGAGTAATTATATACTGAATTTGTAATGGAGCCAAGATAAAAAGCTATGTTTTTCAGTGGTCATACCATGATCTCATGAAAATAAATAGGTTGACATATATAATTAATTACTACGTATTTTGTTATGATGACTATTGCACATTAATACCATAGCTTTGAATCCAATGATGAATATCTTCAAGCAAGAAACAAATAGCAACAGATCGGTCACCAATTCACTCAGTAAACACAATACTCCAGAAATGTATACACTGAATTCACAATAAAGTTGTTTTTCCACTTGGAACTTTGTAAACAGAAACCAAGTAACCTCGTTTTACTTCACTCATAAGTCATGATGTTCGCGATGTGGTCACCTCGACCTTTCGTTCCTCCTCCCTCACACTGGCAGACGTCTCTAACAAGCTTTCTTACCACCATTATCTCAATATGAATAACCAGCAGCAATAATTATAAATCATATTCTAAATGACATTTTAATGCAATTTTAATGTCATCTTTTTCATTTGCACGTGTGTACCTTTCTGCTACAAATAAAAGTTTTTTTTCCCATGTTTTGTTTTCCTTAACTCGAATATTTCACATTTTAATCAATAACAAAGGCATCAAACACTAATTGTATGTTCAAGCTATGTTTTTTTTTTTTCTGTTGACATAAACTACATCGTTTTCCTTTGGTGCCATTATTTTCACATGGGTACAGTCTATCACTCCCACAACATCGGCAAGTTGGTAGAATTCTGCTTGCTTTACACGGATCTCCACCCTATCAAGGGGAGACTGGATCAACCTCCCGACTACCTACGGGTCACTGAGGGCGGCCAGAGTTTCCACAATCACCCTGCTTACACTACTCTGGCTTACCCCCTAACTCATCACTTGAACACTGCAGCATTTTTCCTGTAGCCAAGTACCTTTAATTCAAAATCACTTTCAACCCCGGGGTGAGGGAATGCTCCTTTTGAACTGGATCTTGTAGGTCTCTTCTCACCAAATCAGTCACATACTCCATTCCTGCACGGTCTAATATGTATGTCTTGACAAGTTCACCATCGTTATACAGTTCCAAAGCGCCCTATCAAACTCAAAATTGCGGAGGCGGGCTGGACGAGGAAGTCCGGTGGCCATGTTGATATGGGTCTGGGTCTGGGTCTGGGATTCACTATTAACTTTACTATTAAGTGTTTAGAAGTCTTCGCCAGCACTCTCAAGTTAATACCAAAGTTAAGAGTAGTTATTAGGCTAATAGTTGTTGAGGATACACTTTGAGAGTGAAGTTAATACCAAAGTCGAAAGTTAATACCAAGTTTAGTATTAATAGTTGTCGAGGATACGGGCCCAGGTGTTAAATGATTACCGTGAGATGAACTCCTTAATGCAACTGTGGACCCCAGCAGCCGTTTTATCCTCAAGGGGAAAATAATCCACATATTTGGTATAGCGGTCCACAAAAACACATATGTGTCTGTGGCCCCTTTGTGTCATATTTAAAGGACCTGTGCAGGAATAGCATTAAATGAATAATTTTTGAAATATAAAAACACATGTTAAATGAAATTACCTTCCAAATAAATTCATTACATGGGAAAAAGCATTCCCCCCAAACAATAAGTTCAAGGTCTCTTACCAACTAAATCAACTCCTATCAACTCCAGTGGCTGATTGACTTTGATTGGTACCAGGGCAGGGGCCTGAGTCTTTAGGTTGGTAAATTTTTGGCAGTAGTCACACCCTACAATCTGATACAGGCAACTTGTTAACTTCACAGAGACAATATTTCTCTTCTTTACAATAGGACATTTTACATGTGTATGCATCACTGCCATGGTGAAATTGAACACACAATGTCTTGTCTAATCACTTACATAGTCTTTGACATAATCCCTCATCCTTGGCCAGTAATAATAAGAGGCAATGTTTTCCTCTGTAGTATGTTAACCACAGTGGCCTGCATTATCATGATACTGGGCAAGGATGCCCAATATGTCCTCCAGATGTGGGAGAACCTTCCGCCGCCTCCCCTCGGCCCCTTTGATGAGATATAGTTTATCTGTAAAATCATGCATGAGAATTTATAGCAATCGCATTGTCCATTGAGCTTCGTTTTCCTTTTAGCCCAGCGCGTGCGCACACACACACATACACACAGATATGTTACTTTATATCCAGACACATGTTTTTGTTTCTGCCATATACTTATAAAATATCTGGCATTTGGCAATAGGAACACAGACAATAAACTTCATTTTTTTCAGTATTTATGTTGTATGAATTTTGGTTTGAATCTTGAGTTTTTCCCTTAATGGTACTGTGTTTTATAAGGCAGAGGGTATAGGCCCCATTTTACAATGACTCACACAGGCATGCATGTCAGCAAGAAGCACTGCAGTGACAAAACACAATACATCAAACATGTGACCTAGAAATCAATATCCAATTTTCACCCACCACCAACAAAGGGAAAATAAGGTCAAGCTCAATGGCGTCGTTAGCCTTGGACTTCCGGGGCTTGAGCCCCGAATGTTTTGACAGTAGCCCCAAACATTTTTCACCCCAGGCCTCGTGCCCCGTCCTCAAAAAATAATAGATAAATAATATCCACTGTTTGAACGGTGCTTATGTTATTGATGTAGTTCATACTAAAGACTACATTTTGAGGCCATATACCAGTACTTTGAGCAGTTTGTAGTTTACTGTGCAATCTGGTAGTGTACCTGTATGTTTTATCTTAGGTGCATGGTGGTGAATGAAAACAGGTCCCCCCCCAACACATTTTTCCTCCCTCATTTAAATTCAGCCCATGATGTTTTCTCTTGCCCGCGAATGTTTTTGAGCCACAGAAACGCCCCTGGTCAAGCTTAATAATTTTGGCACAGGAAAAGATGACCTGCACTGTGCCAATGACTTTCATGACAACCCAAATCACAATACTAATCTTACTCTTGTTATTTTGGTGATTTCAGTCTCATTCAGCTACAGTCATCAGTTTCTCATACGTATATATAATACATGCATGATAGAAATTTCTATTTGTAATTACAGTGACTAGACAGCCAACATAATATCATTTATAACCCTGTTAAATATAAAGCAAAAGTATATATACATATCAGCACTTTGTAGCAATCATAAGCAAAACACAACCCTGTTAAAAATAAGCAAAAGTATATATACAATACATATCAGCATTATGTAGCAATCATAAGCAAAACACAACCCTGTTAAAAATAAAGCAAACGTATCTATGCATATACCAGCATTCTGTAGCAATCAAAAGCACCAACGCCAAAGCATAGTAAAAGAACCCACATGCATATTTTTGCAGCATTCTGAAACATTGATATTGTGTCACCTACTTACATTATTCGATGACAATTTTCACCCTGGTAGGACTGAAAAAAATATATGTATAAAATTTATGCAATAATATGATTAACTTAGCCTTAATAATGTCGCACATTGCCTTTAGTTATAATAGACAAACAACATATATTTTAATAAATATCGGGAGATAATATATAACTTCACTGATAAGTCTGGAAAAGAAATGTTATCTTAAGTAGCTACATATTTCATTTATAAGAATATATATATATATATATATATATATATATATATATATATATATATATATATATATATATATATATATATATATATATATATATATATATATATATATATATATATATATATATATATATATATATATATATATATATATATATATATATATATATATATATATATATATATATATATATATATATATATATATATATATATATATATATATATATATATATATATATATATATATATATATATATATATATATATATATATATATATATATATATATATATATATATATATATATATATTACTGCAACCAGACTATCTCTGTTGCTAACTACTGAATTATCAATTATTGTACCTGTTGCTCCCTGAGCTAGCTTGCTAAGGCTTTAGGCTTATCAAATAGCCTTGGGCTATTTCAGAGGCATTGTCGAAACCTCCACAAAGTGTGAGAGTTAGTCTCATCTCAAAGGCCAAAGTGTACTCATCTCCTGAGGGTTCGGCTAGCAGCAACAACAACTCTCAATTCATCAGCCGAGTCAGTGAGTCAGTAACCACTTACAAAGTGACCAGTGAACTATAGGAGGCGAACAATACTATTTTTCATATCTCATCATTTCTGTGTCCATCTTATATTTTCATTCATCCAATCATCAGTGATAATCACCCATTTATTCATTGGTGGTGGTTATTATTATCTATTATTATTGTGTGTCATTGTGTGGGTTTCTTGTGTTTTCTTTTTCTCATTGTTATCTGTGTGTCATTTTGTCTTTGGTTTAATCTTCGTTTTGGTATATTATCTTGTTATTTTCCATACTCGTATTGAACTATTTTGTGCTTAATTACCTTCACCATTTACTTGATTTAAACGACCATAAGGTCTTAAGAGCAAGTAACGTAATTACTCTCACTTGCTACAGGTGTTGTTAATATTGTTGTTTCTTACTTATACATTAAATTTATGTTAAGGACTATCTTCGTATTTTCATCACCTCATTTAATGTTCGGGTAACCAGTTTCTTAAATTATCACCCTAGACAAAACTACTGTGTCGCTCGTAACATTATTGGGGGCCTGTCCGGGATGATATGTAGTGGATTATTATAACTAATTCATTATTATTTTCCACCACTTCATCTTCGCTAATCATTTATTGTTTCATGTATGTTCGTTCACCCCTAGTATCACTCTTATTACTTTTGTAATCACTGTGTCACTGTGTTTGTTGGTGCTGTTTCATGTGCAACGTGATTAAGTGTAGGGATTGACTGTGCCTTTAATAACTAACCACGCAAAGGCCTAGCGTGGAGACTTTATCAGTTCCTCATACTCTTAATTACGTTTTGCTCTGTTCGAATCTTTCCTGTGAGACACTTTCTCCCCATAGCCTACGAGACTCATTTTCTTTAGGAACCACTGACGTTCCGAATCAATTCAATACTTCACTCGACTCATAACTTGACCAGCTCAAACTCAAACGAGTACTTAATGCCAGATCCTGTTTGCAGATGTGGGTATTGCATTCTCTGGTCATTCTCCACTGGCTCGTTATCTTCGTCGAAGTGTTATCTCTTCAGGGTCGCTCCCTATCAATTAATCTCATGCCAGGATTGTGAACTAGTTAATAAGGATATATATATATATATATATATATATATATATATATATATATATATATATATATATATATATATATATATATATATATATATATATATATATATATATATATATATACAGACACGCACACAGACAACACACACACACACACACACACACACACACACACTGTTATGAGTTTGGAGTGGAAAAAAAAATATTTAGATATACAGAGGTAACTTATAAAATTTACCTTCATCAAGAGAGCATTTTCTTTTTTAATCTCTTCAGGTTCTTCTTCTTGTGTGGCGACATGTTTGGCTCTTCCCTTGCAGCCACTGCTTCACAGTGTGCAAACGCACAAACTCTTGCTCACTGAAAATGAACATACAATCTTAATAAGAATATTGTTGCAGCCATCAGATAACAATATGTTGGGAGTCTAAAAACATTATAGGTCTACCAAAATTCTTCTGGCTTACATAAGGCAGCCCCTGTCTAACCTAGTTTGGGTGGTAGTGCAAAACCAATAGTTCCCTTATGAAAAACAATTTAATTGACTATCATAGTGGAGATGTGGGCTCTCACGTTTCTGGGCACTATAATATCCAATGTATTTTAACTTTGTCAGTTTCTGACCAGGGGGTGTTGGGTTTACTCACCTGGTTGGCTACTCTTAACTCACCAGTCAAATAGTTCATAAAGGAAATTTGGTAGTATATAAATGAGGCATCTAGAATTTGCTGGGACGCCAGCACTAACAATAGATTAGTACTAAGATGGTGTAATTACTGTTTAAAGGAGCTGGATAGTGTGCCATATGTATCATCCAAGAACAACCTGCTCTAGTATGGATAATGTTGTGGGGTTTAGTCTATGTATAGTTATATATTGCCAAGTGGCCTAAGACTACCCACATGATGTCGTGAAGACCACCTATCGACCCGGACTCTAGAAGAAGCTCTACAGCGCAAGTGGACTCAAGAATGAGCTCCGGAGGGAAGCATGAGCCAATAATAATGGCACCATTATAAAACAATTGCCTGCGCCATGACGGGCTATGGCCGACCATCAGGCCCCTACGGATAAGCCTATTGGCGCTGCAAGCCACATTAAAAAAAAAAATAATAATAAAAAAA
The DNA here is from genome assembly GCF_024679095.1 of Eriocheir sinensis. Taxonomy (NCBI): domain Eukaryota; kingdom Metazoa; phylum Arthropoda; class Malacostraca; order Decapoda; family Varunidae; genus Eriocheir; species Eriocheir sinensis. The sequence continues at coordinate 156,239 of NW_026112188.1, read as the reverse complement.
AAATCCCCTGATAATCAGGAAAAAAAAAAATATTAAATGGAATCAGCACCCACAACCTCGTCAGGTAACTAAGGAATTCTAATGATCAATGAATTTTATGCTAAAAAAAATAGCATCTATATGCAACATTAGTTTGGGGTTTATGAAAGTTTAATGTGTGACCTCTGGTGACATTCATGGTACTGGTAGCAGGGAGAAAAAGGTCAAGTGGAGCAATTGTCGATTCTCCATGGAATATCCTCCAACAGTGAATGAAATCTGATCTAAGTAGCCTACTATATACAGTGTGAAGACTTCAGAGTTCTTGTGCAATCAGAATAGTTTAGCTCCGAGAGACTGTCAATTGGTTAGATCCATCTGATAAGGGGACCCTAACTCTAACAAAGGATTTTAGAAAGGGATACTATGAACTCATTATTTGTGCAAAGAGTAGAGCTCAACAAATTGTTAGCCAGTCCTGCTGCTTTACTGACTGATTTTTGAGGTGAGAGTGGAATTTTAGACTGTTATAACCAGAATACCTAAGAGTCTATGTACGGGTTCCAGAGACAAGTCTGACATCTTAGTACTACACTCTTATTGGTGTTAAAATGCAGTCCCCATGATAAAGCTACCCTATGGATAGCATTTATATCCCTCTGACAAAGAGATAGGTCGAAAAATAGGGTGGTGCAAAAGTCATACTGACCAGGTGGCGTTAGGTTCTGATTAGAAGCATTAGTACTGACCAAGTGGCATTAGGGTTTGACCAGGTTGGGATAGGTTTCGTTTAAATTATATTGAGGCACAGACACTTTTTTTTCTGTGTATTTCATGATGGTTTTCCTTATGAGGAATAATATAAAACTGTCAACTTGAAAATTGAAAAATTGACACACTCACTTTATTTTTTTTCCAGAAAGAAAATATTATATTTGAATAAATTGTTTATAAATACAGTATTAGGATTAGTACCTGTCTCCTAATGGTAGATGAAAATACATTCTTCTGGTAGATTTAGATGTGTTTTAAATGAATCCCCTCATTGTTTCTGTTGTAATTCAGTTTTTATCACCTCATTCCTCCTCAGAAGTTACACATTTGTGACAAAATTAATTAACAAAGCAACCAAAACACAAAAAATTGATAAGTTCACCTATCTCATTGCTAAAAACATTGTTGTTCTTAATGAAGAACTTGGGTCACATACAACACAATGGTGTATATCTTACTGTCAGAATGTTCATTCCTGCGATATTAGTTTTTATATAATTTATCATTTCCTCCAGAGTCCACCCACATTAACCTGCACCATGATGGTCTGCAGGGGAAGAAGGGGGGGGGGGGGTAGAGGAGGAGATTCAAATCTAAATGTGCTGACCCGATGGCGATAAATACTGAGCAAAGTGATGATAGTAATGGCCAAAGTGGCATTAGGTACTGATCCAGTGCCAATGAGTACCAGTCAATGTGTTAAGTTGGATTAGGTTAGGGAATATTGCCCAAAACTGTAACTTTACCACATGCTTGAAGATGAAAATACATTTTTCTGGTAGAATTTGGTGCTTTTTGTATGAATCTGCTTATTTTTGTCGGAAATCCTTCAGTTATGTGGGGGAAGGGTTTAAAAAAAGGTTCATTTGCGATGAAAATGAAAAAGTATAGTTTCATCTGAAAATCTGAGACAGGTGAACTTATAGTACAGTATATATTCACCCCAAAAAACAAAAAAAAATTGTTCGCATGCTCGTATAAGTAAACCTAACCAAAGCTAATCCAGCCTAAATCTAACCTAGTTACTCGAACAAACCTAATGCCACCTTGGTCAGTACCTTAACCCCATCCTGATCAATATCTAATGCTGTCTTGGTCAGTAGCCAACGCCATCTTTTAAAAATCGATATCAGCATTGCTTGGAATTTTACGCATATATTTGGGTTCAAAATGGTATCTCTATACAACTCCTCCTCCAATTCTTTGTATTGTCATCCTTTCCTAGCCCCAACAACCCTGAGGAATTGTCAGAAAAGCAAAGTTTAGGTGGGGGAGGCCTCAATAGGCGAGATTTGGCAAGAATTTCCAACAAATCTTTGTAAATTTCCCAAAACCAACATCATAACCTCCTAGCCAGGGTTATTTGACCCCCATAGTAAGTATCCTATCATAACCTAATCCTTAACATAACATACCCCATAACTTAACCTCGACCTTAACGTAACCTGACCTGAAAAGAGGGTAAAAAGGTAAAAATAAGATTCAAAGACTTACCTTTGATCGAGGTTATTTGCTCCATTACGTTGAAATGGCAAGATGCAGGCTTGTAGCAGTAGTAGTTGAGGTTGATGCACCTGCGCCAGACGCCCTGGTCCTTGGCACCATCTCAGGCCGTGTACGGTTTCATGGACGTCGGTAAATTAGAGACAAGGAAGGCCCTACATTTTTCCTTCCCCTGTCATTATTAATGAATCTCAGGTGTCGCAACTTGGTGTGAACATGCCCTAAGTATTCACCTGTGGAAATATGTCGATGCAAATGTGATTGGTATCCTATTTTTTGTGAAAAATTAATGTACGGTCATGGGTGTCGGAGCGCTGCTGGAAGATGGTTTGGCGACGAGGAAAAGCTGCCGAACTTTATGTAAGTTCTGATTTACTAGGGCGAACTTTGCGTTTTCCCTCAAAATGTAGATACAGAAAGCGTTAATCTACTCATATATGTCAACAGAACGATCTTACAACATATAATAGCGAAGAAATCTGAGCATATAGATCCCCAGGCTCAATTCTGCCCGAGGCTCAGTTTTGTCGATGACAGGGGCCTATATTTTTCCTTCCCCTGTCATTATTAATAAATCTCAGGCGTCGCAACTTGGTGTGAACATGCCCTAAGTATTCACCTGTGGAGATATGTTGATGTAAATGTGATTGGTATCCTATTTTCTTAGAAAAATGAATGTGCGATCATGCGATCATGGGTGTCGGAGCGCTGCTGGAGGATGGCTTGGCGACGAGGAAAAGCTACCGAACTTTATGTAATTTCTTATTTAATGAGGCAAATTTTGACATGGTCTTTGTCATCATAATAAAGAATGATGATCATGCTAGCTCTAGACGCCATATCAGTCGAAAAGAAGCCCACATACACGAGCTTGAGCTAAGATAACAGAGGCATGTGGATGCCCGGGCTCAATTTTGCCCGAGGTCAATATCGCCCGTGACAACGCCCGCCGGCGTTCCAGCGACATCATGATTGCCCGACTTTTTTTCGCATCACATTATGGGTATAGAACTCCACGTAGCACATAATTTCATTTTAATTTACATATATTAATGATGATAACACAATGATTGAATTACAAAAAAAAAAAAAAAATCGAAGAAGGATTCACGTCACTGGTGAATGTTAATTGTTATGCGCACGCGCGCGCGCTTGTGTGTGTGTGTGTGTGTGTGTGTGTGTGTGTGTGTGTGTGCACATAAGTGTATACATTATATGCCCATGGTCGTTTGCAGTTTCTGGAAAGACCGATCGATTCATTATCCATCACATACATACCATTGGGTCACATTCATAAACAACGTCTTTTACATACGCATTTACAGCATGTCACTGCAGGAAATGATAATTAAAGTCTTTGGAGTACGGAGGCCATCCATCGATTTGACGTCAGAAATTTTGCTGACGGTGGCCGCCCTTCTGCCGACTGTTATATTTGCTGGGGTACGGAGGCCCTCCGTCGAATTTACGTCACAAATTTTGCCGACGGTGGCCGCCCTTCTGTTAACGGTGCTGGTTTGCTGGGAAGGACGCGTCGGTCAAGTAAATTCGGACTGAGCCCATTCACGTTTATACTTAAGATGCCAAGGACGCGTCGGTTAATTAAGTAAGTGATCCAAAACTTGTTTATCGAAACTCTCTTGCTCTACGTAGAGGTGTATCTTATGGACATACCTTAAAGAACAGGAATTTGCAAAGCTTAGTATTTCTTATAATTATTTATTTTGCGCTGGCTTTACTTTGTATTGCAGCTGACCGGCCGGCCTGATGACCAACTCTTCCCTAGCTCCCCTCATAAGAAGGGCGTCTCCATGGCCGAGTGGTTAATGAGGGGCATACCATCCTCGATGATCGCTGGTTCGATTCCCGACGGGAGCAGGATTTTTTTTTTCTCGTGTGTTTCATTACACAGCTTTATTATGCATGCAATGACGTCACGCTGCCGTCCAATATGGGGGGGTGGGGGTTCCGTTATGATGATATACTATAAGGATAGCCCATTGAAACGTCATCGATGACGTCATGACTGAGGTATGTCATCTGGCTCACTCTCTCGGTATAAAATGTACTAGAAAACCCTTATTTATTCTTATTCACGGTCAGATTTTGTGCCTTTTTCATTGCTTAGGATAAGTCATTAAATTAGGCAGCTAATACTATACAATAATATAAATAATGTGAGAAACATGGTAAACAAGCTGCAGAAATAGTGATTGGTCTGTTAACCATCGATGCTTACGTTTTCTAAACTTTTATGAACATTAGTGTTCTATAGCTTAATTTGCAGGGGTAACTAATCCTGTATATAATGGATTTTTTTTTTATACATATCTTTATATTGTATAATATTTACGCAATTTTTTTACGAAATGAATTTACCTTTACCAAACTTTTACTATGGAGCTTTGTTGGCTTTTCTTTGATGTTATCACTTTCTTAGAAAATGTTTGGACCTCACCCGCGCAGACTTCACCCTCACTATATTAATATTTTCGTTTGCAGGCCAAAATCCACTTCTTCAAGGTGTGTTTGTCTCTAGGAAACATAATGAACTTAACACCTTGACGACTTTCCGCAGTTGAGCCACTGTAACACCCATATACACCACAGATCACCATTATCACTGAGCACGCTACTTTGATAACATAGTGTTGTGCTGGAAGCTTCCCGCGGAGTCTATGGGCCTCTGGAAGACTGCGGGAGCAGCGTCCACCTTCTTCCTCTCTCTCCTACTTTTCTTCCTTTTCGGCTTCTTCTCCTCCGGCCTTCTTTCCTTCCTTCCACCATTACTACAGAAGTCCTCGCTGCCATACACCTACTCTGGTCAGCACAGCCACTTTTGAACCCTCCCACACTACTTACGACCCTCATACACCTTCTGTTCAATAGCCAACATGACACCTCTACCATATCAAGTCCCTTCCATAACTACCATAGCCCCTTGTAACCATCTCCCGTATTACTGACTACCGCGCAAACCCTACTAGTAGACACCCGAACGTGGCCCCGCAGACACTCGCTACCATACATCTCTCTCTCTGATGGCATGAAGCAACGGAACATGAATATTCTGTCTGTCTGTCTCTCTAACTGGCTGGATGGATGGATGGATGAATCTGTGGATGTTCTCTCTCTCTCTCTCTCTCTCTCTCTCTCTCTCTCTCTCTCTCTCTCTCTCTCTCTCTCTCTCTCTCTCTCCGTCCCATACCCACTCACTACCGTACAGGAGTGATGTTGCACCTTCCCTTAAATAATAAATATTTTCCATGGTTATACTCAAATCATGAGAACATTGTAACTGAAATGAAATCACTCATTTATGTGTTATTTTCATAATCCTAAATAATGATATAATAACATGCCTTCACAAACGCTCGCTTGACCGTGACTGGCGGTTGAATGCACACGACGCCATTTTGCACACGGCACCGCGGCGCTTCCTTGCAGGAAGGAGACAACTGTCGATGATTTGGCCAATGCTGATATGTTAACAAAGAAAATAGCCGGGATGATGAAGATCAGTAAAAGAACAGTCCAACGATGGAAAAGGAGGTATGGAGAGACTGAAAGTTTAGAAAATACAAAAAGGTGTTGAGGCCCTCGTCACACCACCCGGCAAGAAGGCGACTCCATCATTCAGTCAGCCACCCAGAACCCTCTCACGACGACAGTCGAGATAACAAGAAACATACAAGTCAACGTTGCAGTGCAAACGGAGAGGAGGTGGCTTCGTGAATCTGGCCTGCATCACCGGACGCCCTCCACCAAGCCTTTCCTCACGCAGAGAAACAGGGAGGAGTAATAAATTACATGGCGCCATAGTTATTCCTATTCTTGTTACTTCTTTATCATAGTACTACAAAAAAGTCAGGAGATATATTTCTGTTAGCTTGAAGTAATTACGGTAATTCCCCCTCGCCCAACAACCAAGAGTAGGCTAGGCTAGACTCCGTAATTATTGTCTTATAAATCGCCCGCGTTCAAATCCTCTCTCTCTATTACACACACACACACACACACGTACAAGAGCAATACAATATATGAAGTCTACTTATGAACGCTAGGCATAAGTTATAATATATTTAATTATAAAGTTTATTACATTGGTCCTCTGACAAAACAGGAGGAATTGCGATACTACGGAGGAGCCAAAATTGCCTTTGACGGCTGAAATACGGCATTCGTCACTTAACATAATATTGGTTGGTGGTTGAATATTAGTAGTTTAGGATAACATACCGTAATATTACTCTCCCCACTGCTGAGGTGATCAGGTCCGGAAAACCATAAGCTACAATTAAATCGCACAAATGTTTCCCAACATATGCACATATATACATCAACAAAGAAATTGTGAGAGAAGACCCATTCTTCCCCAGGCAAACGCAACGCACCACAGCACTCGCTCATCCCTATACAGTGACTGAAAGAATGACGGTTAACCCTTACCGTAACCGTCTTGAGCACCAAGATACTTTCATAGTGACATGAACTGTTTAACAGTTAATATTCTCTGTACGTACGTTGCACCATCTTTATAATTATACTACTAAATTTGACACACCAACTAAAGGGGTATCATAATGAATCAGCTTCCTTAGCAGAATAATGTGCAGAGTAATCTTTAATTATTTTTTTTTTATCTGATGTTGTGGGGTGTGTATCTAGAAAAAGTAGTAATAGTTTTATAAATCTATATGTACTACTGTTGAGTTCTGCTGAAAACATTCAAATTCCTGTAAATTTAGTGATCGAGACATATGTCACATTATGTGTTAGTAGGCTAGGCCAGTTTTTTGCATCACTATAAGAGAATGGTACGGCATTCCTTGTTGTTTCAGTCACCGATATTTTGGTAGGGATACAAGAAGGAAATATGAAACACACATAGTATAGTATGGACGAAATACAGCATCCATGACAGCTCAACTTCAGATTTTTTGCAGTTCTCTTGGTTAATTTTCTAGATTTGGTGCATTAATGTTCCAGCCTATTACAAAACGGTCATTCTTTACTAGTTTCATATTCTGCTGCATTGAAATAACGTAATAGCAGGGGCTTTCCCATGCTTTCGCCATGGCTTTGGGCACCATTGCCCACGAGAGGTGGGCGTGACGTCATCGTTCCCTGTGACGTCATAACAATGACGTCGGAGCGCAATATCCTTTCTCTCTCTGATCCTTGATTCTAACTGCTGCCCCATAAAGCTTCTATTCAACAATGAAACGTGTCCCCTCTGCCAGACCCACTGACTCCGTGAACCTACTATGCAACACGCAACGTGGACTCTTTCCCATAACTACCAAACCTACAAGGGTCGAGGCCATGGTATACTGGTTAGTGGATGTAATATACTTCAGCGCACAGCTCCCACATTTCCTGGGTGTTCTTGACCCTGACCTCTCCTTCGAAAACCATACATCTGGTTCATGGTGGGCAAAGGAGAATCCCCGTTCAACGGAGACCCAGTCTAATATGGGATTCTTTTCTCAATCTGGATTGCTAGATGGTGTGACAAAATTCACCGGTTAGCGAGGGTATATATATATATATATATATATATATATATATATATATATATATATATATATATATATATATATATATATATATATATATAACAATGTACCATCTATCAGTAACAGTAATAGATGGGCCACTAACACACACACCCACACCCACACAGTAATACACACACACACACACACACACACACACACACACACAGTAATAGATGGGTCACTAACATAGACACCAACACAGTAACATGGCGGGGAAAAAGCTCTCTTGCGGAAATATATTCCCCCAAAATGGCGGGCCTTTGCAGATTCTTTTCTCAATCTGGACTGCTAGATGGTGTGACAAAATTCACCAGTTAGCGAGGTATATATATATATATATATATATATATATATATATATATATATATATATATATATATATATATATATATATATATATATATATATTCTTTTTCTCAATCTGGACTGCTAGATGGTGTGACAAAATTCACAGTTAGCGAGGTATATATATATATATATATATATATATATATATATATATATATATATATATATATATATATATATATATATATATATATATATATATATATATATATACCATCTAGCAGTCCAGATTGAGAAAAAATCCAAAGGCCAGAGGAACATATTTCCGCAAGAGAGCTTTTCACCGCCATGTTACTGTGTTGGTGTTTGTGTTAGTGGCCCATCTATTACTGTGTGTGTGTGTGTGTGTGTGTGTGTGTGTGTGTGTGTGTGTGTGTATTACTGTGTGGGTGTGGGTGTTAGTGGCCCATCTATTACTGTTACTGATAGTAACAGTAAGAGATATGAAGACGGCAGGCACGTGTCAGCCATCATCAGGGGGCAGGGGCTCAGCTGATCGCTCGTGCCTCCCGAAATGGCTGACAGTTGTTTTTCCTAAAAAGTCGGTGTAACTGACGTACATTTTTACTTTATCTCTTTTTTTACGTACTGCCCAATAGCGATGGTAGGCTTTCCTTAACCCTACATTAGTATCCTGGGGTGTTGGAAAAAAACCCAAAAACGTTTTTGATCACCGTCTTGAATTGGCAACACTTAGATCCCTCTCCTTTCTAGTACCTTCCTGAATACTTAAGAGGAGGGACCACTGAAATGTTCATAGTCCCGTGCCAGGTCCTTTGAAATAAAGACACATTTGTTTCCTTTGGGGTGTCTGGTCACCCCACTGCGCTAATAAACTGACGTTGTGGGAAACATGTGTGCAGTGACGACAGCAAACTGTTTGTAAGTTGGATGTAATGCCAAGCTTCTGTATCAGGTGACGGATTCGAGTGATAAGTACTGGTGATGCTGTTGCAACAAGATTATCATCTCATGTGGTTTAGAGTTACATTATTATGTCAGTGGGTATGGAGTAAATGTATTATGTTTTTTTTTTCTGCAATTTCATGTTTATTTGTTTATCAGATAAGTATGCACGTCTTATTTTTGGTGACACGTTTTTTTTTTTTTTTTGGTGTTGTTTAGGAGGCATGAACAATATATATATATATATATATATATATATATATATATATATATATATATATATATATATATATATATATATATATATATATATATATATATATATATACTACCGCAGTCATGAGATATCCCTCGGAATACCTTCGGGAGAAAAAGAGCAATTTTGGATGCTCAGCACAGTCCGTGCTCCCTATGTTACTCACTCCAGTCTGACCACGAAAAGGCAGAGCTTTCTTTTCCTGGCAAGCTACAATCACCATCCGTTCGTTACGGAGCCACATGCGGCACTGGTGGGAAACAGGACTATGAGGGCTGCTAGACATTGACTAGTTGCCCAGTAATACTATAATGAGATCTAAGCCTGCTACCTGCTTGGGCAAGCTCTTATCACGGAAGATCACTCCTGTGCCACAACCCGTGCCTTAACCGCATACTTTTTGCGGGTACCGTACCTACACTACGCAAGTGTATAGTTAAATGTGGTTCAACTGTAATGTGTAGGAATAGCTTCGGAAGAAAAGGAGGAATTTTGGGTGCTCCGCACAGTCCGTGCTCCACTGTGTGGGATCCTCACACACACAGAAACATTGATAAGTTTGAACAGATCAACACCAAGGCGGCTAGGTTCATTACAAACAATTACACTAGAACGTCTGGAATCACAACACGGATCAAACGACAGTTAAACATGGAACCTCTGCACATTCGCAGACAAGCACACAGACTGTAATACACTTACGTACAAGATCACAAACACTCACATTGACATTGACCCACAAACATACTCACACAACGAAAACAGCCAACATACTCCATAAATAGCAAACATGCAAGACTTTGTACCCCATCCCAGCAATAACCGCTAATAACTCAGCTCCTAGAATCGCTAGAGCGAGAGGGATGGTACGTTGCCGTGAGCTTCTAAACGCTGTCTTGAAGTGCGACCAAGCCGATGGTGACCGCTCGGAGCGGCCAACTGGCGCGGAATTGCGAGATTGAGGGGTACGGCTGGTCGGCGGCTTGGCCGAGCGTTTGTTTGTTTTTTACGTTGCTTCCTATTGCGCCGGTAGGCATATTCCCGGTGGGGCCTGATGGTCGGGCCAAGGCTTCTTCCAGGTGGGGCCTGATGGTCGGCCCAGCCCGTTCTTCAGCCCAGCCCGTTCTGGCGCAGGCAAGTGTTTATAGTGGCGCCATCTTGCATTGGCTCATGCTGCCCCCCGGAACTCGTTCTTGATTCGCTTGGACGGCTTCCTCTATAGTCCGGGTTGATGGGTGGTCTTCAGGACCAGTATGCTACCAGTTCAGCCACCGCCTACCCAAACGGTCTTTCCGCTTTTGGCTCGCTCGCGCGGCCAGCGCGGGGATCGAGACCCCGTGCGGGACGGTCACCAAGACAAAAGTAGAAAGTATAGTAGGGAAGCGGACTTGCTCCACAACCCGCTCGAGCTTCCCCGCTGTTTGGTGCCGGAGTGTGCTGCACCTACCAGAGCGACTAATCGTTTGCCAACCCCTCAGACCTGGGTCAGCAAACTTGGATGGGATTAGTCTCTTGTGTTGCGCGCACTGATCTCAACACTCCGTTGAACTGTATCCTCGGTCGAGCCCACCCTCCCGCGGGCCAAGACTCGGCATCTTTCACTTCCACCTGGAAATTCTCATTCTCAGGTCGATGTTGATGTTGACAGCCTTGTCTTGGCTACACGACTTAATAAATGACGCTGGATCACCCACCACCATACGAGGAGGAGGCAGGCGGCTCCTCGTTGGTCGGAGGATCCATCTCCGTGGAGAAGCAAGCAAATTCAAGGCTTGTGTGCGGAGGATTTCGCCATCAGGTTGCGTGACGAAACCTCCACCCTTGTTAGGGAGAAGTCTTAACGGATCGCAGTGAGGATGCTGCTCTGCCGCCAACAACACCCTGACCGGTACGTAAGTCGTCTGCGAACGATTCGGTACGTCACATCAGCATCTGGGTGTTCTGTACTAGGGAGGGGAGACCCTGCACCTGTTTGTCGAGGCACTCCAGAGTTCCCTCTGCACGGGTCCATCTTCTGCGGGGAGCGAATCTCGAAAATTCAATGGTGACCATCCCGATGCAGGCCGTACGCGGTATCGTTGGTCATCCATCCGGGATTCTGCCTTAGAGGTTTTCAGGCATAATCTAACGGACGTAGCTTCGTTCCACTGGCCGATCGACCAAGAGCGGAACCATATGTCCGGACCTGCCGTTCCTCTCGTACTGAGCAGGAATGCTGTATCAACGACACAACTGCCAACAGTAGGGTAAATTTAACTTTCATAGTGTTCATAGTCTCATTTTCTCACTTAGTGAGCCATTTATTTTAACATGGGTTCCTATGGGATAGGTAGCACTGGTGTCGGTGAGAGAAGTAGTCCGACAACTAAGTAGGTGAACGGGGTGACATTTTGTAATTTTGCTATCCAAAGTGAGAGCCGATGATACCTATCTCAAATGATCCCCCCAAACTCCCCACCGGGGTAAAATTGGCCAGTCCGCGCAGGGCGGGGCGACGAAATAACAAGTCCTGCCCGGCTCAAAAGTGAGAAATTATGCTACCTAGACGGTCCTGAGACCCAAAAATGCTACCTATCTCTGGCCATAAGGGCGTAAGTCCACGCAACATTTTCGTGTTGTCTGATTGTCGCTGCGAGTGACCATGACAGACATACTGACTGAGACTGAGTTGGGCCTCTGCTCGTCACTCGTTTTATGCTTCTGCAGCGCCATATTAGGCCTCCGACGAGCCAAAAATCACAGCTCTAGGGAATACACAAGGCTCTTGCCGGTGGATTCCGCCATCAGGTGGCGTGACGGAATCTCCAGCCTTGTTTGGCTGTTGTGGAGAGAATGGTTTGACGAGTTAGACGTACCCTAACGCTGTTAAGCCCTCGCAGCATTTTCGGGTCGTTCGACTGTCGCTGCGAGTGACCATGACGGCCATACTGACTGAGACTGGGATGGGCCTCTGTTCGTCACTCTTTCGATGCTTCTGCAGTGCCATATTAGGCCTCCAACGAGCCTAAAGTGAAAACTATACGGAATATACAAGGCTTTTGCCGGTAGATTCCGCCATCAGATGGCGTGACGGAACCTTCAGCCTTGTTTGGCTGTTGTAGAGATAATGGTTTAACGAGTTAAAGGTACCCTAACGCCCAGCGTAGGGATGGTCAAATTAAACGCAACTGCTTATTAGTAGTTATCCTTGTGACTGTTGATTGTTCCCCGAAGGCGCGCGTGTTTGTGCAGTGTTAAGAGATCGAACGTGGACGTGATTTTTCCTAACGTTCATAATTTTTTACCCCAGTGTGTGTAATGGTATGTCTACCAAGGTCACCCTTCCGGATGAATTGCTTCCGACACTCCTTACATTGATAGTTTCTTACCCCAATGTGTGTAAGGGTGTTTGCAGCAAGAGTACTCCTCTGGGTAAATTGTTACCCACATTCCTTACATTCATAGTTCTTTACCCCTGTGTGTGCAAGGGTGCTAATTAATTGAAAATACGCTTACACAGTCATGAGATGGACGTCTGATCATCACTCTTGATATGCTTCTGCGTCGCCAGCTTAGGCTCGTGTTGGATGATTCCGCCATCAGGGTGCGTGGCGGAACCTCCAGCCTTGTTTGGCTGTTGTGAAATGGAATGATATGAATGGATGACTGAATGAGAGAATGGGTAATGGTGTTAATGAAACAAACATCCTATCTTATATTCATTGGACATAATAGATAAGAACATAAGAACGCAGGAGTCTACAAGAGGCCGGTAGGCCTGTATGAGGCAGCTCCTTTAACCCTAAGCTCCCGTGTATGTAACCCCACCTAATATCGCTGTCCATGAATTTATCTAGTCTATTTTTGAATGTGACGATTGTATTGGCACTCACCACATGACTGCTAAGCCTATTCCACTCATCCACCACCCTGTTAGTAAACCAATTTTTGCCTATGTCCCTGTTGAATCTGAATTTATCCAGTTTAAACCCATTACTTCGTGTCCTACCCGGTTCTCTTACCAAAAAAACCTTATGAATGTCTCCATTATTATAGCCCTTCATCCATTTATAAACCTCGATCATGTCTCCACGCACCCTTCGCCTTTCTAGAGAATGCAAGTTTAACTGTTTGAGTCTTTCCTCGTATGGCAAGTTTCTCAACCCCTGAATCATCTTAGTCATCCTCCTCTGCACCGATTCTAATATTTGATATCCATTCTTTAGTAAGGTGACCAGAACTGATACAATTAACAATCAGTGGTTTGCATGAACATATCAAAATTATCCTTAATATATATTACATAATAAACAAACGGGTGACAGGAATTCCCGCCCCGTCAAAGAAAAGTGCATTTTTCCGCAAAAAAAAAAAAAAATAAATAAATAAATAAATAAAATCCGAACGTGATGAATTGCTGCCTATATTGTCTATATTGCTAATTCTTTTCTGAGCCTATTCAAGTACTTTAATTTGTACTTAATCTGTGAAAATAAAAAGTGTTTGTACTGGGAAAGGTGCTTGTCTAAGTACTCTTTGACTTCCTTCACTTGATCAGGACTGGACCATACTGCCGATTCACGTGACATGCCGTTATGGCAGCTTTATTATCTATGAAAACCTTTGATGATTTCGGGAAATTAACTTGCGCTAATTCCTCATTGGATATAGTGCTGGGTGGTGGCGAAGTAGCAGTAGTGTCTCCGAGCGATGACAGTACACTCGCTCCATCTGGGAATTCCCTGCCAATTGACGGGTTAGTGAAAACACTTCTGAAATTGAGAAGTTTTTGTTAGTTCTGATAAACTGCATACATCTATACTCATCACACACACTACTAGTGTTGTGTCTACTTACTCCATAGCTGTGCTTGCCCCTCCCGTTGCAGGATCGGTTCCCAGCGAGGAGGCACTCCTGAAAGTGAAAAATCGTTAGTGTTGAGCAATTTCACACTGCTATATGCATGCCACTCACACAACTAGTGTTTTTTTTTTATACTCACTCCACATTTTCGCCATCCGATATCAGGAGGGGCTCGGTCGATTGCTGTAGAGGGGTAGCTGGACGCAGGAAACTCTCAGTCCCCGGTTCATCAGGGTTATTGGAGACTATAGTTGAGAACATTAATTAATATTTGTTTCCATTCAGGTTTGGCTATTTATTCTTGCATTGGGGGGCGACTACCCCCCCCTACAGCTCTTTTGGTAGGTCCAATAGCCTTGAAATTTTATTATGTTGTTTGTTGGTGTTAATGAGGAGTGTATAGTGAATTTCATGGAGATTGGGTGAATGATAGGGGGCACTGAGGTAAAACGCGTTTTTTTTTCAATTTGTTTCACAGGCTTTATTTTTAAGTCAATCACTTTGAAAAAATTACCAATGAAACTTCGATTATATATCTACATTTTGTCGGGAACAGATTTTTGATTTCTGCTTTTATCTTTGAGAGAAAATTTAAAAAAAAAATTTTCACACTTGATTTTCTCCGCTCTGTATCCCGTTTTCTATGGCCATATTGAAAAATCTATTCCAATAAAAAAATCGGCCTTTGATTGAAGTTTTTATTGATACCTAACAATTGTCAGTCAGATGATTTACTGATTTTTTGAATTTTTTTTGAAGTGTAAAAAAACAACTTTTGAGAAATCGGCTCCAAAATTTTTTTTTTGCATTTACCCCTGTCATGCCCTTCATAATTGTCCGATTGAGATGAAATTTTCACACATGATTGTGCAAACCTTGCTGATTGACTGGAGATATTGATAAGGCATCTGGTCCCCCTTTCTCAGTGTTGAGAAAGTATTATTCACTGGTATGTGAGGGTGTCAAAAGGCGCCACCTTTCTCATTGTCGCCAGATTTTATCAATATTCTCCAGGCTGGTATTCTTCATCCTTCTTCTGCTGTTTTCTTTTCTTTTTGGACTGGATGTGGAAGAATGTAGTGGTAAACCAGAGCAGCAAACGTGCGACCTCCCTCTAAGCAAAGCAAGGACGCACTGACGCGTGATCTACAGTCCTCTCGGCCCTCGGGCAGCATGACTCACTCCATCCACCCTCTCTGAGATGCCAAGTGATGCAGATTCATAAAGAAGAAATCATTTTTTATTGAAAATTTACGCGTATATAAGCATTGAATGACACCACGTGTGTAACCGCGTGACTCAGGCCTCTGATGCAACCGCGCGGGGTATTTAAACATGGCTTCCCGGCCGTAAGGGATTTAATTTGACCAAAACAAACCTTACCACTTGATAATTTAGGCTATCTCGGCCACAGTGAGCGAAGAAAAAGAATTTCTCAGATTTCAAAAATATTCGGCCAAAAATACCCCGTAGCCGCCCCCCTTAACCCCGGAGCCCCTGCGGTGCTTCAATTGCCAGGCCTTTGGCCATGCGCAGAAGTACTGCAGGACCGGTGCTCTCTGCGGCGTGTGCAGCGGGAAACATCCCTCCTCGAAGTGTATTGATACACTGAGGACCGGCAATGTCCGGGCTGCACGATGTCCGAACTGTGGCGGGAGACACCACGCCTGGTTCAAGGGCTGCCCCGAACGACTGAGGAGGCCCCCCCCTCGGTCCTCGGGTGCTATAGACACCTTGCCCCCAAAGAACCAGGCTGTTTCCCAAGCAGCTCCCTCTGCCTCACCCTCTCCAAGCCCAAGAATGGACGTGGTGGTCCCTGCACCAGCACCTGCCAGCCCACTGCCAACATTTGAAGACGCCGCCACCACCACCGACGACGGTGCCCCGCCACAACAAGATGAGGTCGCCACCAACACCGACGACCTCGCTCAGGAAGACGCCTGCACGCAGACAAGCTGGAAGAAGCGAGGCAGGGCCTGCCAGACCGCTCCTCCGCCCACTGAGGATGCGGCGGCCCAGTCAACTCCAGGAGTCCAGAGGCAGCAGCCCAGGAGACGCAGACGCCGAGGACGACCACTGCAGACGCTGAGACTGCCGCCCCTGACCCGAGCCTTTGCGCAGGCCCCCCTGGTGCGAACTGGGAGGTTCAGTTCGCCCCCGCGGTCACGCTCACCAGGGTGGAGCTGTTCACCATGCTGAGGGCCCTAAGGGGCCTCATCGAGAACCACGCCGAAGCAGAGCTGAAGGGCCGAGAGCACCTGTACGAGAACCCCATCCAGACGGTGCTTTACGAAGCCCTCGGAGCAGCGCGGACTCACAGGAAGCCCGGTTTCCCGATCAAGTGCCCGCGACGAGACCCACGGCGAGACGCGCTCTGACTGCAGTGATGATGCAGATAAAGGCGGGCTAGCCTATGGCATAAGGCCCGCGAGGGCTAACAACCCTCAAAAACCCATCACCACCACCACCACCAACCCAACATTGGAAGCTCAGCAGCGGTCGAGGAAGGAGCTCTCCTCCTCTCCTCACCTGACTCCCCATGGCCCGACCTTGCCCGAAAAAGCGCCTCCAACTCTCCCCACCCGTGGGAGAGGTACTGCAGGACCGGTGCTCTCTGCGGCGTATAAGTTTAGCAGGTTTGGAGTTAAAGTCTTTGCTTAACTTGTCTTTTTACTGGTTTTGTGTCTTACACGGAGCGGTGATGTGAACTCTATCGAGACGAAATGATGACTGCCTCTCGGCAGCCGCACAAGCTATGTGCGTCATCTTTCGTTCATGAGGTTGCCTAGTCACAAAAGGATTTATACAGATAGAAGGAGAAGAAGTGGAAACGGATAGATATTTAGGATTAATATTTACATGTTTACAATGCTCGGTCAGGCTAGCGTGGCGCCCACGCCACGATGAGAGTAAAACTCTATGTACAAGGATGGCCGGGCCAAATGAGGTATAGAAAGTATGAAGACGAGAAAGGAAGTACACAGTATAAGGGAATGGAAAAAAAAAATAATGAATGGGATACAGGATTATAAGCCCATGAGGGGCAAATAGCAGTTAAATGCAGGTTAAACAATTGGCACATGGTTACATGATCTATAGTAATGGTGTATAAACAAATAAAAACAAGTGCACAAAAAAAAATATTTGTTTTCTAATATCTAAACTCCCGGGAGAATGATTTATTAATTTAAAATAATATGAGAAATAATATATAGTAGAAAATATGATCATGATCATGGAATAAATGGTATGGGAATACATACATGGTTAAGTTAAAATATGGAAACAAAAAAAATTGGTTGTATATGGAGATATAGGCGTATATACAAATGGTAAATAGATACATATCACAGAGGACTTGCATGTTAGTTAGTTATTGTAAGAAATTATCCTGTCCTCTGGGTATAGATAAATGGCATATGAATACAATTATGCTCAATGAAAAAAAAAAATATTATTGGACAACGGGAATATGGCAATCATGAAAGTCAGCTGGAAAAGCAATGTGCATGAAATCTGATGAAACCAAGAGAGTGGCATGAGATGTAGATAGTTGGTAGATGGAAGAATTGACAACTGTAGGGAATGGATGAATGTGATAGATAGTGAACATATCTGGCGACCTAAAGGGTATATGCACCAAGATACCATCTGTAGTCAATGTTGCCTCCATGTAGGGATAATAATATTGAACCTGGGGCTCACTGAAAACAGGAGTTAAGCCTTTTTCTGTTCTGGCCCAATCAATGACATGCATAAGTTCCTGAGGGGTGAGAAGGGAAGGGGTTACAACACCATCTAACACGTCTCTGAGTAGTGTAAATGTGTCCTGCAGTGCTAATTTAAAATTTGTGATTGCAAGGTAGACAGCTCTGAGGTTTGCTGCCATTAAAGCCAAATGGTGAGCCAATAAGTACTGGTGTTGGACCTGCTGAAGCTGGGTTATGAGGGATGTGAAGTTGTTGAGGCGGTCTATGATAACTTTTTGAGTCTTAACAACCGTCTCAATAGCTTTGTTTTGGGAACTGAGAACAATGGCCTGGTTATTCAAAATAGTACCCCATTTGTCTAACTGATCGTGAACTTCAGCAACATCGGCTTCTGTAGCTGTACCAATGAGGCCTTTAACAATCTCCCACCAATGTCGATGAGACCACGCTTGGACCTGGCGGGCTACTGGTGTTTAAGGTAAGTTGAAAAAGGGGTCCATTCTAGCAGACTATCAAAGGATTGTTGGATATTTAGGAAAGATAGCATGAGAGTAGAGAAATATGTCAGCGTGAGTGGATGGTTTAGTTTATGAACTGTGTCCGATGTCTGCTGGAGAACCGCTTCCGCTTGCTGGATCTGGCGCCGGAACTGGGGTATATGGAGTCGCTCCAGCTCACGAAAATCGCATAGGGTAATGCGGACATCGACCACGTCCTCCACCACCATCACGGGGCCGTCTGGCTCCACGATTGCCCCCACACGTAGGTGTTGTTCATAGGAGGGCTGCTTCGTGGCATTTGTGGGGAGGACCAGGAGAACACCTCCCAAGACACATAGGCAAGGGAGTAGCATCGCAACTGGGTGAGATAATAGAAGGTGGTTAGTGGATGGATAAGGTAAAAAAAAATTGTGGGAGAAGAGAAGGGACACTGGATATTCAGCGTCTGTGTACAGGAAAAAGTCTTTTGTGTGGTCTGGGTAGGCCAGGACAGGCGGGGATGTTAGTGTTGTTCTAAGGTTATCAAAAGCTTCCTGATGTTCCGCCCCCCATGTAAATGTGGAGTCTTTGCGCAAAAGTTGAGTGAGGGGTCTTGCAATGCGTGAATAGTCCTTGATAAAGGATCGATAGTACCCGGACAGTCCTAGGAAGGAGCGGACAGATTTCACGTCTGTGGGCACAGGATAGTTAAAAATAGCCTTGACTTTATCAGGAGTCGTATGTACACCATTCTGATCTAGGACATGGCCTAAGTATGTGATGCTTGGACGCAAAAAATGACATTTTGGGAAACGCAGAGTTAGACCTGCCTGGTAAAGGCGATCAAATACTTCTTGTAGTAAGGTAATGTGTGAGTCGACATCCTGTGACACTATGATGATGTCATCTATAAAGGCGAAAACCTGTTTGCCAAGGAGGCCATGCAAAACTTTGTTGACTAGCCTTTGGAACGTTAGTGGCGCACCACTAACTCCAAAGGGGAGTTTACGAAACTGCCAGTGACCCGAAGGGGTAGAGAAGGCTGTAAGCGGTTTACTATGCTCATCGAGGTCAACCTGCCAATAGCCACTTGCTAAATCTAAGGTCGTGAAAACCTTGTTGTTGGTGCCCATGCTGCTTAAAATATCCTGCAAGTGAGGTAAGGGGTATCTTTGAGGGTGCGAAACAGCATTTAGTTTCCTGTAGTCAACAACTGGCCGAAATTGGCCGTTTTTCTTCTTCACAAGGAAAATGGGAAAGTTCCAGGGAGAAGTAGTGTGTTCTATAATACCTGATGCTAACATGTCTTTGACTGCAGTATCTAGGATAGCTCTTTGAGAGTGTGGTGTTCTGTATGCAGGCACATAGATGGGGTTGGTATTGGGATCAACCGGTATTGAATGTGTTAAAACATTTGTGGATCCAATAGGATCATCTGGCAGACTGACAATGGAGTGGTATGTCTCTAGTAGGTTGTGCAATTTCTCCCTTGCTTCTGGAAAAGCTAGATCTTCGAGATGAGTAGCTAGGGAATCATTTACTTTTTGTTTATGATGATCACTCCGCAAGATTTCAGAGGGGGAGATGATCTCTGATTCCTGTACGCTACCTATGCGTTCAGGTAGAACTTCAAAGTCAACGACGCATGTCCCTTGACGGAACTTGCGTACGTATGGGGATGAGTTGTGCATTATTAGGAAGGTTTGACCATTTTTATCTACTTTGCAAAGTGCATCCTCCATAGTCATGGCATTCATCTTCAAGCTCTCACTCATACAGATAGCCTCACATTCATCACTTATACCAGCAAGACGCATTTGAAGCATAGCTGATCCACGTCCTTCTAACGTGACGTCAGTCGCCAGAACGCCGTGGACCCTCAAATGCTCTTGCGAAGAGGAAGAAGAGGGAGAGGGAGGTAATGTATTGGAGGATGATGCACTTTGTTCCTTAATAACATGCACTGCTGGAGATGAAGTATCAACCAGTGACCGCTGGGCCACGCTAGAAAGATGAGTATATTCTCCATCGGCGGAGGGAGAAGTGCACAACAATGGCTTTGGGGCCGTGAGTGTTCTAATTGGTGTTTCATGTTGGTAAACACAATCTTCTGCTGGAGCGAGGGACAAGCAGTGTTCCCGCATAGATTGAAGACCCAAAAGAATATCACCTGGGATATTCAAACCATGACACACATGAAAGGTGGCTGTAATTGGGGACAGGGAGTTAGCCAACTGGATAGACAAGGGGGTGTGTCCAACTACTTTAAATGATGTGTCATCTAGTCCACTTAATTTTAGGCAGGGAGGTTCCAATACCAAGGTTGTCTTTGCGTCATGTAAGGCACGCAATGTACCGATGTTTATGATATTGGGACATGCCCCTGTGTCCATGAAAACACTAATTTGGCGACCATTACACTTAGCAGGGACAGTCATGGCAAGGGAGGATTGGGGATAAAGAGCAATGCGGTGGTGTTTCATGGTAGTGGTTTCAACATCCGTAGGTTGGGTTTCAATGTCAAAATGAGCTGTGGATGTACTTGGTTTGTTTAAAGGTGTGCGGGTTAGGGGTGTTGTATGAATACCACGCACCTGGTGTGATTTTGTACCTGAGCCTATGTTATTGCGGGAGACGTGGCGCGCGAGGCTTCCCCCGACGAGGTACCTCCCCGGGCCTCGCGCGGCAATCCTTGGTGTTATGGCCTGATGTCTTATGGTAGGAACAATATTGATTTGACTGTTGGGTGTTGCTGCCGTACCAGCAATTACGTGTATGGTGTCCTGTGATTCTGCAGTTGTAACAATATTGAGTGTTATAGCCACGCCCGCGACCCCTGCCTCTAGTGTAAGGGCGGCGGCCGCGGGGTGTGGCAGAGCGGTTCCTAGGGGTCTGAGCTCCGGTCGGGGAGCGACTTTGGGGACGCCCCCTCTGAATGCTGACACCCCTCACCGCTGAGGATGGGGGTTCTGTTGGTGGCTCTCGTCCCGACAGGGGACTGATGTGGTTGAAAAGGGTTCTACCTTTTGGTAGGGGTTCTTCCTTTTGTAACTCTTTGAAGAGTGTCTCCGTGCAATTGAGGAGAAAGACAAAGTATGAGAAAAGGCGGCACACATCCTCAAGGTTCATTTTCTCATCGGTAGTCCAAGGGGAGTGACGGAATTGGGTTTCAAACTCTGTGAAGGCTCCACCCGCGACGCCTAAACAGTCATCCACTGCAATATTAGCCGTTATTTTGGGACGGTAGGTAGCCGCTAGGCGGAACAAGACTGACAGGGCACTTTGTTTGCATGTGGAGCCGAAATGGTTGATGAGATTCGCTTTCGCTTCATCATATGTTTTGGCTTTCTTGAATGCGTCACTTTTTATAATGGATTGAGCCCGACAAGGGCCCGTGTGGATGCTGTCGTAAAGGTGGGCCAATTTCTCCTTTTCATTTGTATAATGGAATTTGGTAAAAGCATCCTCTACCCTCTGCAGGTGAGTTAGGAGGTCGGGGCCGGTCTCCTCTGAGCCCGTATATTTTGGATTTTTATCCTCGCCCCTTAAAATGACGTTTTGAGGTTTGTCACTCATGGTTGGGTCACTTTGGTGCTGTTCTGTCTGAGAAGAAGTAGTCTGGGAAAGCTCTGGTGAGAAGTCTGAGGGGAGCTTCTTAGCAGGAGGTAATGGGGGTGCTGGGGGAATAGGTTTTGGATAAGCAGCTCCTGAACGGAGGACTGTGTGATGGGGAGTATCAATTGTTAAACCGCTGAAGGCAGAGGATAGAGCCTCTTCCAATTTTCGATCCTGGGACATGGGGAGTTAGACGGGGGAGTCACTTAGCTGTGTCCGATGCATTTGTAAGGAGACCAGAGCATGACGGTATGGCTGATGTATGGTGAGGGGGGAGACTGGGACGCAGGAGATGTGGGTTAACTCACTTATCTCTGCTCTCCGGCACAAGCTGTAATGTAGGGAAGATATTAGGACGTATATAAGGAAAATTATAGGATGGGAAATTTTAAGTAAGATTAAAGGGAAGTTTATAGGAAGATTCGTAGGTAATCCGTAAGGAAATGGTAAGATACCTTGGGTGTGAAGCAGTCGTGAGGTCGCTTGAGGAAGGAGTGGGGCGGTACAAGGGCATAAATGACTGGGATCAGCAGTTGTGCAGATGGCGACACATATCACTGGGATCAGCAAGGCGTGGCTGCCGCCGGCGAAAGAGGGGTAGGGCTGGTGAACGGGGAGGGGAGGAGCGCTGAAGGCGAACGGTATGGAATACAAGAGAGTAGGGATAGGAATTTAAATGTAATCCGTGTAAGGGATTAAGAACAAATGAAATGGCGATTATATTTGGGTAAATTAGTGGAGAATGGGAGACGAGGGTGAGAATGTTATTTGAAGTGGGGGGTTCGACAGTACATGTACTAAATTATGGAAGAACGTTTCGTCTTACTTGAGTGATAGTTCAGGTGACAAACCAAAATTGTGCGGCGTGTTCCACTAGCCGGGGGTGGGTGTTGCCGATGCTTTGAGTGACGGCACGCTGACGCAGACTGCTGACGCGTTGAATTGAGCTGCCTGGCCGCGGCTACTACCTCTTCACTACTAATACGGCTTCCTCTTCCTCCTCTTGTGACTGTGAAGATACAGGGTTGGGGGAGCTCGGCAGGGGGTTAATCCCGTTAAATGAGGTGGGATTTTTGGGTAGACTGGTCACGGACGTTTGCTGAGTGGTGGCAAAGATTGTTGTTTTGGTGATACAACGTAGGTGATGACCTCTTTTGTAGGTGCAAGTACGAGCGATGGGGCTTGTAGTCGTCTCATAGGGACTGTAGTAATCCCGTAATTGTAGAGAGGGTGTGCTGGATTTTGCGATTGTGCTGGAGTTCACACTGGTTCACTGGTATGGAGTCACCACGTAATTTGAGGCAATTTGTGTAGGCCAGTATTATTTGATGATAAATCCTTTGTAATCGCTTTGTAATCGCTTTGTAACCGCTTATCCCACCGCTGCCACCAATATAAGTTTAGCAGGTTTTGGAGTTAAAGTCTTTGCTTAACTTGTCTTTTTACTGGTTTTGTGTCTTACACGGAGCGGTGATGTGAACTCTATCGAGACGAAATGATGACTGCCTCTCGGCAGCCGCACAAGCTATGTGCGTCATCTTTCGTTCATGAGGTTGCCTAGTCACAAAAGGATTTATACAGATAGAAGGAGAAGAAGTGGAAACGGATAGATATTTAGGATTAATATTTACATGTTTACAGGCGTGCGCAGCGGGAAACATCACTCCTCGAAGTGTATTGATACACTGAGGACCGGCAATGTCCGGGCTGCACGATGTCCGAACTGTGGCGGGAGACACCACGCCAGACGGTGCTTTACGAAGCCCTCGGAGCAGCGCGGACTCACAGGAAGCCCGGTTTCCCGATCAAGTGCCCGCGGCGAGACCCACGGCGAGACGCGCTCTGGCCGCAGTGAAGATGCAGATAGAGGTGGGCCAGCCTATGGCATATAGCCCGCGAGGGCTAACAACCCTCAAAAACCCACCACCACCACCACCAAGCCACCAGTTCCGGCGCAGACAGCAGTGAGTGAAGACCCTCTCTCCTCACTGCTGCTCTCCCTGACTTGCCCCTGCAGACATCCCGCTTGAGCTTTCAGCTCCCGCCTCTGCTATGGCGGCAAGAATGAAGCGGCCCACGGAGTCTGCTCCTGACGACGGGGACGGATGGACCCGCGTTCAGAGCAAGCGGGCCCGAAGGAGGACGCTTCACGAGGACGGCGGGGAGGACCGATCGAGCGGACCCCTGCCGGAGTGGAGGCTGGTGTCTTCGGACTTCGGCACCCACTACCAGGCCATTCGGTGGATGGAGGACGAGCGGAAGCTGCGACTCCGGGTGACGGTCTCCCGCGCGGGGGACCTCCTCATCCGTGCGTGGGACTGGGACCACGCCACCACCCTGGACGAGATTGCTGCTGGACGAACCCGCGGCATTACCCTGGAAAAGGAGGCGGCGGTGCAGGGTGTCCTGCTTGGGTACCCTACCCACCTCCCACTGGACCCGGTGTTGGCGCACCCCTGCGTTGCAGCTGCAGTGAGGTGCCACTACAACGCCGGCCACGGACGACGCCTGCCCACCCGGAGCGTGCAGCTGACGCTGCGGGGACGTGTCCCCGCCTCGCTGGACCTCGGATGCTGGGGACGTTTCACCTGCCGCCGCTATGTGCCGGAGCCTGTGCGCTGTTAAAAGTGCCAGGCCTTCGGCCACAGGCAGCGGCAGTGTACTAGGACGGAGGAGCTGTGCGGCGTGTGCAGCAGGGATCACGCTACGAGGGACTGCGTTCGCCGCCTTCGGGAAGGTGTGGCGCCCCCGGTGGCTGTGTGCCCCAACTGCAGTTCAGGTCACCATGCCTGGAACCGCAGGTGCCCCGCTCGGCTCTGCAGAATCCCGGGAGCCAAGCTGCGGAGGACGACGTCTTCGGCGGACCCGGCAGCAGCGCGGCCAATGCAGCCGCCCACGGAGGAGAGGACGCCACCCGACGGAGAAGGACGAAAGAGGAGGCGCCGCAGACGGAGGAGGAGCATGGGACCCACGGAGCAGAGCGTCCCGACACCAAAGTCTCACGCTAGGGAGATGGAGGTGGACCCACCACGACTGACGATGACGGAGAAGGCAGCGGCGACAGCCGAGGTGACACCCCCAGTAGTGTCCCCGGAGGTACCCGCGCCGAAGAAAAAGAGGACCAGGGACCCGACACTCGAGACGGTGGACGCGCCGGCCAGCACCCCGCCAGCACCCCGCGAGGCCCCCGGTAGCTGCCAGGCGACCCAGACCCCACGGATCTACACTTTCAGTGAGGGCGAGCTGGTGGATCTCCTGATCCGATACGAGCACCTCACTGAACAAGAGAAGGAGGCCAGGTTCGAGAGGATCCCGCACGAGACAGCCCTCCCCTTAGTGAGGAGGACACTCCGTGACGGGAAGCCGCTCCCAGCCTCCATCCGCACGGCCCGCCCATTGGGTAACCCCCCACGCCACTTCGACCATAAGCAGGAGGTTGAGAGGGCGACATATGAGGAAGAAGACGTCTCGGAGGACGAGGTCGACGTCGGAGGCGTGGACGAAGACCTCTTCCTGAATGCAGACAGGGACCTCACCGACGAGGAGCTCGCAAGCTACTACGCCGGTGACCTGTGAATAACATTATATTTTCCCATGTGTATTTTTGAACATTTGTATCCTGTGTAACCTATGTATTGTACATTGGGCAGGCTGCTTATTTAGAGCCTGCTTTGATAACCGATTATTTTTGTAATTTTCATGTTTATTTTTATTTTTTGTGTCTTATGTAAAAGTTATCAATAAACTATTAAAGCAAAGCACCAAGCCACAAAAGTTGCTTTCCGACCTCCACAGCGCGCGGACCTACTTCTCACCCGGACCTTCTCCAGCAACAGCTCTCGCCTCCTAGCGATCGAGCTGCTGCTGGGAGAGCCAGCTCTTGACCCAGCTTGAGGAGTACCTGCCCTTTGTGGAGTTTGTTGTTTGCAGCTTTAGCGGGCCCTTTTTTGGGGCTCTGCTCTGTGTGCTTACGCGTGTTACCTTAAGTGCTTGTGATTAGTGATTACTGATTAGTGTTTTCGAGTGATTTGCGTGTCTCCGCGGTGCTCTCTTGCAGGGCACCGAGTTGAGTGTGTTGCGCTCTGCGCACGGGTGTTGTGTACGTTGCGGTACATTTTTAAGCCTGTGACTCCGGATCAGGCGCCGCTTGTGTAGTGTGCTTTCTTGCCGTGCCCATTCACAGGGTGTGGTCAAAGAGTTGAGCGTGTTGTGCTCTGTGTAGTGCGCTTCCAGTGTCGTGTACAGTGCGTCAGCTCGCCTGCGTCTCGGGCTCAGGCGCCTCTTGAGTGCAGTGTTTTGTTGCCGTGCCCGCTCACAGGGTGTGGCTTCGAGTGCTCGTGCACTGTTAGGTGTGTATTTCAGTGAAAAGTGTAGTGGATGATACACACTGTCTGACAGACATGTCTGCCGTCGCCCCCCTAGAGGCCGTCTCCTTGGACACGCCCAAGAGGAAGGCCGACCGGTCCCCAGAGGACCACAAGCCACCCAGGAAGCGGTTGCTGGAGGACGACGACCTACCGCTGCTCTCGGACCCGGAGTCCTCGGAGCAAGAACTAGACCGATCGTCTACCAGCGCCGACCCCGAGTTTGTGACGCAAGAGAAGAGGAAGACCGTCCTGCAGAGGAAGAGGCAGCAGACACGAGCCGTGGAGGTCGCTCCTGCCCCCCGGGAAGCGGATCAGAGGAGACTTACGGAGGGGCCCCCCCGGTACGGCCTAGTGCACAGGGGAGACTGCACCAGCGATTACCTCGCGGTGCGACACCTGGAGACACTGCGCCGCCCGGCGCCGGCTGTGCACCTCCAGACCCCGACCCCATTCCTCCTAACTCCGAGGGACGCGGCCGCGGCGGAGTTTCTCGAGGAGGTAGTAGCTCGTCGCCCTCGAGGCATTGTCCTCCAGAGGCTGGATCAAGTACCGAGGAGAGTGAAGGGGGTGCTTGTGGGGTACCCCCTCGAGTACGATGCCGAGGACATCAGGAAACTAACAGACAGCAGAGTGACTCACGTCAGGCGTTGCCATGTCGTGAAAGAAGGACGGAGACTACCCACGAGGAACGTGGAACTAGTCATGGACCGGGAATCGCTTCCCAAGGACCTGTCACTCGGCTGGCTCGGCAGGTACCGCGTGCGGCCTTTCGTAGAGGAGCCGACGCGGTGCTTCAAGTGCCAGAAGTTTGGCCACGTGGCCAGGCTCTGCCGCGGGTCGCGGCTAACCTGCGCGGTGTGCGCGGGCAACCACGACTCCATCGTGTGCATCGGAGCCAGACGGGAGGAGGCCAGCCGGCCTCCGCCAAGATGCTGCAACTGCGGCGGGAGCCACCCAGCGTGGTCGCGGAGGTGCGCGGAGCGGAGGCGGCGACTTCCAACCACGGAGAGGTGACCGGTGCCCCAGCCGGGAGGCCACGGCCAGACGGAGATGACGGCGCCACCACGGCCCCCGCCCCCGACGGAGGAAGACTACCCGCCGTTACCCGCTCAGCAGCCACTGCGGCCAGGGAGCGCACCCCGCCGCAGGAGGAACCGCAAGAAGAAGAGACGACCAGCAGCCACGGCGGAGGGACCCACTCCCGCCCCAGTGGAGCGGCGCACGCCCACAGAGACGGAGCACCTCAGCTCAGCCGGAGCAGAGACGCGTGCGTCGTCCGGGACGGAGGCCGCCCCGCCACTCAGCCGTACGAGGAGGATGAGCGCGCCCGGCCGTCTAGACGCTGGGTTGCTGAAGACGTTTTGGGTCAGGCCAGACTCCACCAGGAAAGCGACCGTCACCTATCGCCCCACCGCTCCGACCTTCGACCTGCACGATCTGATGATGCGCCTGCAAGCAGTGATGGCAAGAATGCACTGCGACCTGCTACAAGCCCTGGGCGCCCATCGCACCTCGGCGACGGACGCTGTCCTGAAGAGAGCAGAGAACGACCTACTGACCTTGACGCCAGGGACGCCGAGGAAGACGCGACCGACGACGAACTCCGTGGACGAGGAGAACCCAATGCTGGAGGACCTCCGGGCCGCCCAGGCCTAAGGTTCTTACAGTGGAACATCCGAGGACTCCGCGCCAACACTACTCTGCTCCAGGCCGCTCTCATCGAGGATGACGTAAGTGTTTGCCTCCTACAGGAAAAGCTGGTTAGGGGGGATTGCCACCTCCGCTTTCCCGGATACACGGCCCACCATCTCCCGATCAGAAACGAGACTGGGGGTAGAGGTTGTCTGATCTTGGTCAGCAACTCCATCCCCCATAGGGTGGTCGAACGCCCTATAGACTGCGGCGAGGGTGTCGAGACCCAAGCCGTCACCCTCCTCCTTAACGGGACGGAGGTCATAGTCTACAATGTATACAGCAAGCCGAGACGTGAGCTTGACCTCACTGAGCTCCTCACTCTTGCCGGAGAGGCCAGCGTCCTTGTTGGAGGCGATTTCAACGCCCACCACGAAGTGCTGGGTTCCAGGAGCAACGCCAACGCTGCAGGGCAGCATCTGGTAACGCTGCTCCAGGATCTTGAGGGCGCCGTGCTGCTAAACACAGGTGAGCCGACACACGTCCAGGGCAACGCCCTGGACCTCACGTTAGTTTCTTCCGCGTTGGCCGACGGAGCAGACTGGCGACTACACCCGACCTTGACGAGCGACCATTTTGCGATTCTGACGACGCTCGATGTCCCCCTCCCGCCGAGGGAGGCCGGGCCGAGCAGGTGGCGGCTGGACAGGGCCAACTGGGCCACCTTTCGTAGAGAGGTGGCTAAATGGTGGCTTCACTACAGCCAGCCTGATGACATTGACCGCTTCGACCGCGACCTTGCTGCAGCTTTGACCGACGCCGCCGGCAGAGCCATCCCGAAGGCAGTTGGTCGTAGACCACCTACCAAGAACGGATGGTTCCGCAGCCCCCGAGTCAAGGAGATGAACCATCGAGTCAACACCAGCCGCAAGCGCTTTCGTAGGGACCGCACGCAGGAAAATCTACAGCTACCTCGAGAAGCAGGGGATCACGCCCGACAGGTTGCCAGGGAGGAGAGGGAGACCAAGTGGCTGAGCTGGTGTGAGAGCTTCGGCTCGCGCACCAGCCTCGGAACGCTCTGGTCATGCCTCCGGTGGGCAACGGGAGGGAGACCTCCCAGGCCTGCCGCACATCCCACCCCGAAGGAAGAAGCCAACAGGCTCATCCGTTCGTACGCGGACCGCGCATCCGCAGGCAACTTCCCCCCAGAAGTGCGACGAAGGCAGCAGGAGCTACTACAAGGCAGGCTGGCCCGCATCCGGCGTGCGGAAGCACGGCCTGCAGCCACCGACCCACTCTTTACGAGAGAAGAACTGAGGAGAGCAGAGAAGAGAAGCAGAGACACCGCGCCCGGCGAGGATGGTATTACCTACTCCATGTTACGCAACATGGGGTCGGCTGGTGAGAGCGCCCTTCTGGCCCTCATCAACGCCTCCTGGGAGGCGGGTCGCCTTCCAGTCCGTTGGAAGGCGGCACTCGTCCACCCGGTACCGAAACCCAAGGACCCAGGCAAGACACGGCCCATCTCTCTCATCAGCTGTGCTGCCAAGACAGCTGAGAGAATGGTACTGACTCGCCTACAGTGGCAAATGGGCCCACCCCATCACAACGTGAACGGGTTCACAGAGGGGAAGAGTGCTGCTGACAGCATGGCCTCCCTTCTGTCCACGATCAACAACCAGCCGGCTGTTGTGGTCTTTCTCGACCTAGAGAAGGCCTTCGAGCTGGCCTCACCCACTGCCATAGCTGATGCTCTTGCGGCAAAAGGTGTGTCAGGGTGGCTCCTCAGTTGGGCACACGACTACCTTCGCGACCGCTCAGCAAAGGTAAGGTTCCAAGGTCACGTCTCCAGCGATCAGGGCTTCAAGAACGGCACCCCGCAAGGGGGCATCCTCAGCCCAACGCTTTTCAACGCCCTCATGGAAGCTCTTGCTAGGCTTCCGCTAGGACGCAACGTCATCCTTCTCAGCTACGCCGACGACCTCGCGTTAGTCGCCGTAGGTAGAGGCAACAGGCTCTCATGGGCACAGAAGGCCCTCGACTCAGTCACCGCTGCCTGCAGAGACCTAGGTCTCTCGGTTTCAGCCGGGAAGTCGAGGGCGATGTCGGTCCTCGGCCCGACGCCTGAGCTGAGCCTGAGGATACTCATCAATGGCCACGGCGTCTCTGACGGCGCCAGTTTCAAACTACATGGATACTCTGTCCACAGAAAAAACCACGCAAACGCTCATAATGATGGCACCGCGATCGCCATCAAACACGGCCTTCACTTCAAACTCATCGATGATTTCACTTCCGACGCCCTTGCAGTAGATCTGACCACACACACGGGCAAAATTCTCGTCTCAACCCTCTATCAGCCCCCTTCAAGGAACTTCCTTCCCATACCCGATTTCACCAGAATCTTTCGGAGACAGATCCCTGTATATATGATTGCCGACCTGAACGCCAACCACCCAACACTCGGCTACACGCACACGAACACTAAAGGCCGACAGATCCAACACCTCATCACACACAGAACAATTCAATACATTGGACCCCACTTACCCACATACATAGCCCACAACACAGCTACCACTCCAGACATCATCCTCACAAACAATCATACCTATCATAACATCGCCATCACTCAAGACCCCATGACCATGAGTGACCACATCCCCGTCATCCTCACCCTCTCCACCAACCCAATACAGATCCCTACACGGCCCAGACCCCTCTTCTCTCGAGCAGACTGGGCCCAGTTTAAGGCTGACGTGTCAGAGAAGCTCGGGGACGCTCCAATTAACCCCGCAGCCTCCATCGACTACATTAACATGTATACACAAGCATGGTACAACACCGTGGAGACGGCGGTGCAGACCAACATCCCAACCACTCGACACAAAACACTTACCCATTCACATTTCAGCCACACAACACGCACCTTCATCGCCCAGCACACAGCCATCCAACACGAAGCCAACACCAACGGCTGGACCCACCCACTTTACGAACAACACAAACAGCTTCAACTTACACTCCACCAGCACTTGCTGAGCGACAGCCGCGCCCACTGGGGCGAGGTTATAGCCGAGACAGCGACCCTTTACCACGACCCAGCCACCTTCTGGCGTAAAACCAAACAACTAATGGGGACGGACTCGACCAACGCCCTCTACCTCTTCACCCCCACCCGCGACAAGGTCTATGACACCGCAGACAAGGAGGCTCTCCACAGGGCCCACTGGACAGACGTTTTCACTAACGATGACAAAGAATGGG
>NW_026112188.1:75000-120000 GCF_024679095.1 Eriocheir sinensis | reverse complement strand
ATTGTCCTCCAGAGGCTGGATCAAGCACCGAGGAGAGTGAAGGGGGTGCTTGTGGGGTACCCCCTCGAGTACGATGCCGAGGACATCAGGAAACTAACAGACAGCGGAGTGACTCACGTCAGGCGTTGCCATGTCGTGAGAGAGGGACGGAGACTACCCACGAGGAACGTGGAACTGGTCATGGACCGGGAATCGCTTCCCAAGGACTTGTCACTCGGCTGGCTCGGCAGATACCGCGTACGGCCTTTCGTAGAGGAGCCGACGCGGTGCTTCAAGTGCCAGAAGTTTGGCCACGTGGCCAGGCTCTGTCGCGGGTCACGACTAACCTGCGCGGTGTGCGCGGGCAACCACGACTCCATCGTGTGTATCGGAGCCAGACGGGAGGAGGCCAGCCGGCCTCCGCCAAGATGCTGCAACTGCGGCGGGAGCCACCCAGCGTGGTCGCGGAGGTGCGCGGAGCGGAGGCGACGACTTCCAACCACGGAGAGGGGACCGGTGCCCCAGCCGCGAGGCCACGGCCAGACGGAGATGACGGCGCCACCACGGCCCCCGCCCCCGATGGAGGAAGACTATCCGCCGCTACCCGCTCAGCAGCCACTGCGGCCAGGGAGCGCACCCCGCCGCAGGAGGAACCGCAACAAGAAGAAGAGACGACCAGCAACCACGGCGGAGGGACCCACTCCCGCCCCAGTGGAGCGGCGCACGCCCACAGAGACGGAGCACCTCAGCTCAGCCGGAGCGGAGACGCGTGCGTCGTCCGGGACGGAGGCCGCCCCGCCACTCAGCCGTTCGAGGAGGATGAGCGCGCCCGGCCGTCTAGACGCTGGGTTGCTGAAGACGTTTTGGATCAGCCCAGACTCCACCAGGAAAGCGACCGTCACCTATCGCCCAACCGCTCCGACCTTCGACCTGCACGACCTGATGGTGCGCCTGCAAGCAGTGATGGCAAGAATGCACTGCGACCTGCTACAAGCCCTGGGCGCCCATCGCACCTCGGCGACGGACGCTGTCCTGAAGAGAGCAGAGACCGACCTACTGACCTTGACGCCAGGGACGCCGAGGAAGACGCGACCGACGACGAACTCCGTGGACGAGGAGAACCCAATGCTGGAGGACCTCCGGGCCGCCCAGGCCTGAGGTTCTTACAGTGGAACATCCGAGGACTCCGCGCCAACAAGACTCTGCTCCAGGCCGCTCTCATCGAGGATGAAGTAAGTGTTTGCCTCCTAGAGGAAACGCTGGTTAGGGGGGATTGCCACCTCCGCTTTCCCGGATACACGGCCCACCATCTCCCGATCAGGGATGAGACTGGGGGTAGAGGTTGCCTGATCTTGGTCAGCAACTCCATCCCCCATAGGGTGGTCGAACGCCCCATAGACTGCGGCGAGGGTGTCGAGACCCAAGCCGTCACCCTCCTCCTTAACGGGACGGAGGTCATAGTCTACAATGTATACAGCAAGCCGAGACGTGAGCTTGACCTCACTGAGCTCCTCACTCTTGCCGGAGAGGCCAGCGTCCTTGTTGGAGGCGATTTCAACGCCCACCACGAGGTGCTGGGTTCCAGGAGCAACGCCAACGCTGCAGGGCAGCATCTGGCAACGCTGCTCCAGGATCTTGAGGGCGCCGTGCTGCTAAACACAGGTGAGCGACACACGTCCAGGGCAACGCCCTGGACCTCACGTGAGTCTCTTCCCCGTTGGCCGACGGAGCAGATTGGAAACTGCACCCGACATTGACATCTGACCATTTTGCGATCCTGACAACGCTCGAGGTCCCCCTCCCACCTAGGGAGGCCGCGCCAAGCAGGTGGCGGCTGGATGCGGCCAACAGGCCCACTTCTTCGTTGAGAGGTGGAAAAGTGGTGGCTCCGCTACAGTCAGCCTGATGACATCGACCGTTTTGACCGCGACTTTGCTGCAGCTTTGTCCGACGCCGCCGACAGAGCCATCCCGAAGGCAGTTGGTCGTAGACCACCTACCAAGAACGGATGGTTCCGCAGCCCCCGAGTCAAGGAGATGAACCATCGAGTCAACACCATCCGCAAGCGCTTTCGCAGGGACCGCACGCAGGAGAATCTACAGCTACTTCGCGAAGCAGTGGACCACGCCCGACAGGTTGCCAGGGAGGAGAGGGAGACCAAGTGGCTGAGCTGGTGTGAGAGCTTCGGCTCGCACACCAGCCTCGGAACGCTCTGGTCATGCCTCCGGCGGGCAACGGGAGGGAGACCTCCCAGGCCTGCCGCACATCCCACCCCGAAGGAAGAAGCCAACAGGCTCATCCGTTCGTACGCGGACCGTGCATCCGCAGGCAACCTCCCCCCTGACGTGCGACGAAGGCAGCAGGAGCTACTACAAGGCAGGCTGGCCCGCATCCGGCGTGCGGAGGCCCGGCCTGCAGTCACCGACACACCCTTTACAAGAGAAGAACTGAAGAGAGCGGAGAAGAGTAGCAGAGACACCGCGCCCGGCGAGGATGGTATTACCTACTCCATGTTACGCAACATGGGGTCGGCTGGTGAGAGCGCCCTTCTGGCCCTCATCAACGCCTCCTGGGAGGCGGGTCGCCTTCCGTTGGAAGGCGGCACTCGTCCACCCGGTACCGAAACCCAAGGACCCAGGCAAGACACGGCCCATCTCTCTCATCAGCTGTGCTGCCAAGACAGCTGAGAGAATGGTACTGACTCGCCTACAGTGGAAAATGGGCCCGCCCCATCACAACGTGTACGGGTTCACAGAGGGGAAGAGTGCTGCTGACAGCATGGCCTCCCTTCTGTCCACGATCAACAGCCAGCCGGCTGTTGTGAGAAGAAGAAGAAGAAGAAGAAGAAGAAGAAGAAGAAGAAGAAGAAGAAGAAGAAGAAGAAGGAGGAGGAGGAGGAGGAGGAGGAGGAGGAGGAGGGAGAGGGAGATTCCCACTTCCTCAGCCTTTCCCTTTCAAAGGTCGCTCTGAGCCTGTCCCTCACCCTCTAACCCTACCCTTGCTTTCCTATACACTCCTGCACATTCCAAGAGACAATAGAAGGAGTGGATCAAGAAGGGGAGGCTTCTTTCTCTCTGTCTATATATTTGCCGTCTTTCTCATTATTGCTTTCTTTCTCTTTTTCTCCTCCTTTTTTTCTTTCTCTTTCTTTCTTAACCTTTCTATGTCATTCTTCCTCTCTTTCTTTTCCTCTTCCCGTCCAGACGTCGCTTTGTTTTGTCTATATATTTTCCAATATAGTTTTCTCTCTCTCTCTCTCTCTCTCTCTCTCTCTCTCTCTCTCTCTCTCTCTCTCTCTCTCTCTCTCTCTCTCTCTCTCTCTCTCTCTCTCTCTCTCTCTCTCTCTCTTTTCATAAATATCCTGTTACTGATTTTACAAAGAATTGACAGGGACAGGGAAATTATGGCAAAATGATGTTTCTGTAAGAACTGAAACAAACAAATTGGAGCTTCCTAGTGGCAAATGAGGTGGATGGGGAGCAGTGGGCGGAGGTGTGAACCATCATTAGGCAGGAGGGAGGGAGGGAGGGAAAAGATGGGATTGAGGAAACAAACAAACTAGTGTCAAATGAGGTGGATGGGGAGCAGTGGGCGGAGGTGTGAACCATCATTAGGCAGGGGGGAGGGAGGGAGGGAGGAAACAGAAAGAAAGAAAGAAAGAAAGAAAGAAAGAAAGAAAGAAAGAAAGAAAATATAACTGAAGTAAAAAGTGTGCTACTATTCTCTTAGTGAATAAGAATGTGGACCTCAAAGAGGTCCGGGGTGGGTGGGTTAGGTCGGGCTCGCTCAGGCAGCGGCATTAACCACCGAAGCCGTACAGGGTGCGGCCCTGGCGTTTGAGGGCGTACACCACGTCCATGGCGGTGACGGTCTTGCGCTTGGCGTGCTCAGTGTAGGTGACGGCATCCCTGATGACGTTCTCCAGGAACACCTTGAGCACACCACGGGTCTCTTCGTAGATGAGCCCGGAGATGCGCTTCACACCGCCACGGCGCGCCAGACGACGGATGGCCGGCTTGGTGATGCCCTGGATGTTGTCCCGAAGAACCTTGCGGTGACGCTTGGCGCCTCCCTTTCCGAGTCCCTTGCCTCCCTTGCCGCGGCCAGTCATGGTTCAGGTGGGTAGCTCAACAGTGGAGTGAGTGTTGGGTTGTTGGTGGTGTGGTGGGTTTTTGAGGGTTGTTAGCCCTCGCGGGCTATGTGCCATAGGCTGGCCTTTGTCACTGTGGACGGCCCGTCGCAGAGGGGAACCCGCCGCGGGCGTGCGGCGGGTGGGGGAGCCCTTCCGTCGCCGCCTCAGCCACGGGTATAAACCGGGGGGCAGCGACGAAGGAACGGGCCCTCCGAGCTCTGGCTCAGGAGCAGCCCGCTCGTGTGGGCGAGCAATGCAAGCTCGTTGCGGGAGCCTCCGCCGCCGCCACAGCCACGGGTAACAGCCGGCGAGCAGCGACGGAGGCACGGGCTCTCTGGGCAGGCGCCCAGCAGACACCCGTAGCGGTGCACGGGCGAGCAGCCGACCGATCGACTTGACTGCCGCGGTGGGGCCCTAAGCGAGGATGACCAAGCGGGTCAACCACGCCGCAGCAGAAGGACCCCCCGGCCGCTCGCCCGAGGAGTGCTGGCGGTCCACTGCCGGGCCGCCCTTCCTTTAAGATTAACCCCTAAGAAGGGGAACGGGCCTTTGTCGACTACGACGGCCCGTCGCAGTCATGGCTGGGGCTATATATGTGCATACACGGCACGCCGCGCGCACGTGTGCAGGTACAGAAATACATACACACGCGCACACACACGCCAATGTACGCACATATATAGATTGTTAACACCCCTTCCCACTAAGTGGGTTGGGGCACAGGCGCACCAGGCGTCCTGTAGCTGACTTAAAAGTTCATTCACGCACATACTCACACACAAACACCCACACATACATACACACTCTAACACGCCCATATATACAGAACAGATAGCCTACCTGGGCGGCTCATATGCCCGCACTAGGGCAGTAAGCGCCCTGTCGTCCAGGGCCCCCACCAAGGCTGGCGCTGAGAGCCCCTCCCGGTTTGGAAGCAGGTTGCGCGTCGCACCGCACTCGAGGAGGTAGTGGAGGAGCGGCTGGAGGACCTCCTCCTCGCAGTACGGGCACACGACAGGGGCAGGGTCATCCGGGTGAAGGACAGACGCACATTTGTAGCCGAGACGGAGGCGGCGGATGTTGGATGCCTCCCGTCTCGGCAGATTTGGCGGTAGCTGGCGGGCGCCGGTGTTAGTGGCCGCCGAGTACCAAAACGCGGACGGCGAGCCCGCAGCCAGGGCCTCCTCCAGCTCCCTGACGACCCCAGTAGCAGATCGTGCGGCCATGGCCCTCTTCACTTGGGCAAGGCTAAACACAACAGGCCGCGTGACAGCAGGCAGGAGCGTTGCCTCAGCAGCAGCGCCGTCCGCCGCCTCGTTGCCTGCCACGCCCGAGTGGCTGGGCAACCAGTTAACTGTTACAGGGCGCCCCGCTTCTCTCAACTCGGCCAGCCTCGCAAGGATGGAGGTGAGGAGAGACACGTTGTCGCGCGGGGGGTCCTGAAGCAGAGAGCGGATGGCAGGGACTGAATCGCAGTGGATCAAGACAGGGCCCCGACCCCCTTCCACTGCATGATCCAGCGCCCCGCCAATGGCTGCCAGCTCAGCCTGGGTGGAGGAACAACCGTCTGGCAGACGAAATACAGCCGTGACCCCACCGCACACAAAAGCAGCGCCGACAGCCCCCGTCTGGTGGTTGACGGAGCCGTCCGTGAAGTACACAGAGGCCCCAGGGTGCGCTGCTTCCCGCTCTCTGCTGTCTGCCTCCCTGGCCAACTCCAGAGGGGTGAGGAGGGCCTTCCTTTTGGCGAGCGGCCGTATGGTGGCTGTTAAGGCAGGTGGCTCCCACGGGGGGCGGGCAACGTAGGTGGGGTGGGGGGCGTCCACAGCCGTCACAAGGGCGTGGGGGAGTCCGCTATTGCGAATCGTGGCCGCCGCCACAGTCGCCCACGTTCTCTTGCGGAACAGGAGAGGGTCCTGCAGGAGGGCCTGCCCGACGGAGGCGCGGAGCTGCTCCGCCCCCATGCATCTGAGCAGCGCCGCCAGATGCCCCACTGAGAGTTGGGTGACTCTCGCGGCGACGCTGCACACGCGTGCCTCCGCCCGGAGGCACACACATTTCGTCCACATGGGGGCGCCAACGATGACGCGGAGGGCGGCGTTCTGAGCTGTCTCCAGCGGCCTAAGCGCCGCCGGACCCACCGTCAGCAGGCACGGCGTCCCGTAATCAATACAGGACCGAACACCCTGGACGTAGAAAGTCCGCAGGACCCTGTCCCCAGACCCACCCGCTGTTCTGGCAAGGGCCCTCATCACATTAGTGCGCCGCCGTACCTCGTCCCGCACACGGGCGATGTGCGGGCCAAAGGACAGGCTGGAGTCAACAGTGACCCCGAGGTACTTGTAAGTGTGCACCCACGGCACGGGCGTACCCTCGAGGTCGAAGGGCTCGGGAAGGTGGCCGTGGCGGAAGGCCATGGCCTTAGTCTTAGTCCTGTTGACGACCAGCCCCAGGGCGGCGCACGTCTGAGTCAGTCGGCGGAGGAGCTGGCGGGCGCAGGCCACCTGGTTGGGGCCCCACACCACCAGGGCCACATCGTCCGCATACGATAGGACTTTTGCGGTTCCGCCCGTCGGAAGGGCCGCCAACTTCTCGACGAGCAGATTGAACAGCACGGGGCTCAGGACGCCACCCTGAGGCGTGCCGTTCTCAAAAGTCTCTATCGCGGACGTATGGCCCTGAAATCGGACGGCCGCTCTCCGTCCCTCCAGATAATGGCCCACCCACGCCAGCAGGCGGCCACGGACGCCCCGTTCAGCGAGAATGGAGAGCATGGCTGGGGCTGAGGCGAGCTCAAAAGCTTTCTCGAGGTCGAGAAATACCACCACCGCCCGTCTCCCCAAGACACCAGAGAGTAGGGTGGAGATGCAGTCTCTGGTGCCTCTGCCCCGGCGGAAGGCAAAGAGGTGGTGATGGAGGGGGCCCATCGCCCACTGAAGGCGCGGAAGCAGGACTCGCTCCATACACTTGCCGAGGCAGCTTAGGAGGGAGATCGGGCGATGTTGGAGCCCGTCTCCACTCTTGGGGATGGGAACGATGGTGGCCAGCTTCCAGGAGGCCGGCAGTGCTCCGAGCTCGAAGGACCTGTTGAAGAGTCCCAGAACCTCCGCCAGCATGTCCGGGCCAGCGTTCGCCAGGAAGGAGTAGGGGATCCTGTCGACCCCGGTGGCGGTGTCCTTCCTGGGGATGGCCCGCTCCAGCTCCCAGAGCTCTATAGGCGCGTCAGTGACATGCGCCTGTAGGCAGGCCTCCCTGAAGGCGGCTACTCTCCCAGGGTTCGCCTCCCTCAGCAGGTCGCGAGTGTGGGCCGGAAGCCGGGCGGAAGCAGCACGGGAGGAGAAGGTGGCAACGAGCCGCTCCGCCTCGGCCTGGGGCTGTGGGTGTAGAGCTGGGCGCGCAACGGCACCCCCGGCGACGGCCCTCAGCTTCCGCCAGAGGACTGCAGCGGACGTACAGCCGTCAAGTCCCTCGCACCACGCCAGCCAGTGCTCCTCCTGCACCCGGTCGGCGGTTTCCCTGGCGCGACGAACAGCAGCGCGCAGCAAGCCTCGCGTCGCCTCCGTGTTGACTCTCCTGTTAAGCTTACGGGCCTGGTTGACTCGGTGGTTCGCTTCCCTCACCTCCTCGGTATAGTACCACCTGTCACGGTGGACCACCGCCACAGGCCGGAGGAGGGGGATCGCCTCATCAGCAGCTGCTGTGAAGGCGTCAACCAGGCGCGCGTCCGCCGCCTCGAGGTCGTCGGGCCGGATGGTGGCGGCCAGACGACGGGCGACGGCCCCGCGGAACCGAGGCCAGTCAGCCCGGCGCAGGTTCCAGCGAGGAGGCCGCTGTGGTAACACAGGCGGCGGGACAGGGAGTGCAACAACGGAGGCGAAATGGTCGCTCGCGAGGTGCGGGTGGAGGGTCCACGTTGCGTCGACTGCAAGTGGCTGCGACACAAAGCTGAGGTCCAGGACGCCACCAGCCATGTGCGTGGGCACCCCGGTGTTGAGGAGCGCAACCCCAGGAACGTCCTCCAAGGCCGAGGCAAGGTGGCGCCCTGCGCGGTTCCTCCCCCTACTCCCCCACCTTTCATGGTGGGCGTTGAAATCACCCCCGATGAAGGTGGGTTCGTCATTAGCCAGGGAGAGGAGTTCAGTGTAGTCGGGCTCGGCCCGCGGCCCGCTGTACACGCAGTAGAACGCGACACACGCGCTCGGCAAGGTCACCTTGACTGCCAATACCTCCACACCGGCACCGCACAGCACGGGGCGATGCACTCGAGAACAGGGAAGTACATCCCTGACCAAGATACAACACCCACGCGCCGCACCGGCGACGGCAGGGAGGTAAAAGGCCCTGTAGCCCTTGAAGGGCACCGACTGGCCCTCCCGAAGGAGCGTCTCCTGTAATAGGATGACGTCAGCCGTCGGTGCCGATCGCAGCTCGCAGGAGGTTAACCTTGCCGCGCACGCCGCACACGTTCCACTGCAGAACACTTAGCGGTCGGTCGCCGAGGAGGTCCCCGGGGCGATCACAGGGGCCGCCGCGCGCGAGGGGGCCGGCCCCCGGCGCTTCGGGGTCACAATGCCCTTGGGCTGCGGGATGCGGGAGCGGGTCGGAGCCGCCCGCACTGGGATGTGTGAGCGGGGCTTGGCGGTCTGGGACGCCTGGGCTGGCTGGGCCACCGAGACGGCAGGTGCCACTGCTGCCTGGGAGGGCGCGTCGACCTCCATGCGGGCCTCCGCCGCGGGAGGTGGAGCGTCCTCGCGGACAGGGGCCTGCACAGCTGGAGGCGCAGCAACTGGAGTTTGCAGCGGGGTGGCGGAGACGCGACCGGACTGTCGATGGTGGGGAAACACTCCTCCACCGTCGCCTTCGCGATGACTCGCAGCGCCGCCTCGTCCGGTGTTAGCTTTAGGAGGCCGGTTAGCGCCAGAGCGAAGCTCGCCAGCATCCCCTCTAGTGCTGCCCTGGTGACCAGGACATGGCCGGGAGGAGGAACCAGGGGTGCAGCTGGCGCGATCACGGGGGGGCGCGGCCCGCGGTTCCTCCGACGCCTTACGCGCTGGGGGAGGGCCGGTGGAGGCACTGCGGGAGTGAGCTGCGTGGAGGGGACCGAGGCGGATGCCGGGCGTGGGGGAGGGGCTTGTGTTGAGGAGGAGGCCGGGTGGGGTTGCGTGGCGGGCGGTGGAGGAGGCGTGGCTGGCGGCGGCACAGCCGGAGCAGCGTTGCCGCGAGACGTGGCCGGTGGTGGGAGGGCCGGGAAGTGCTCCCGGGAGGCGAGCGTTGTCTGACCGGGTGGGGCAGGCCGACGCTGGGACCTCGAGCGGGAACGCCCGGTCCACGCCGGCCGAGAGGGGTTGTGAGCCGCACGCCACTCCTCCTGACGCTGGATTCCCCGATCCACTATGTTCAACCGGGAGGGGCAGCGCCGGCTCCATGCGTGGTGGTGCTGGCGGCAGTTGGGGCAGAGGGCGGTCACGCTCTCGCCGGCCTTGTATTTTGCAAGGCAGGCCTCCGTCATGTGCTGCCCCGAGCACATGCCGCACACTGCCTGGCGATTGCAGCGGGAGCGATGGTGGCCGTATTGCTGGCAGCGATAGCAACGGAGGGGCTCGGCGTTGAAGGGGCGCGTGTAAAATACGCCCCAGCTCCCCAGGTCGAGCATGCCTGGCAAGGGGCCCCTCACCGAGATGAGGACCTGCCTCGTGGCAAGGTTGTCTCGCGTCATACATCGCTCTGCCGTGACGACGCTCGGGTGGCGGAGGAGAGCCTTGAGAGGCATGGCAACCGGGTAAGTGGTCACCACCCCCTTGGTGGTTGCGTCGCCCATCAGCCGCAACTGCACCGCCTTGCCATGCACCGACGTGGTGTCCATGAGGGCACGGAGGGCTTCCTCGGAAGGCGGGGTGATCAGCACGCTGCCGTTCTCCAGGAAGCGCATCTGGAGGCGGAGCCCGAGCTCCTCCTCCAGGGCCTCCGCCAGGTCGAGGGCAGTCTCGAACCCCGGTGTTGGAGGGACGACAACCTTGGGGTTGGCAGGAGATGCAGCAGCGTGGCGGACAGCAGCCTGCTCGGGGTGCGAGACGGCACCGAGCAGGTTGGAATGGGCAGCAGCGGAGGCAGATGTAGGAGCAGCGGTGGAGGCAGTAGAGGTGGCAGCAGTGGGGGCAGTAGCAGTAGAACGGGGGAACGGCGTCGGGCGTGAGCCGCTGGGCAGGGTGGGGGTAGGAGGTGCCAAGTGGTGAACGGGAGCGGGGAGGCGAAGGTGGCGGAGGTGGGTGGGAGCGGTGGGTACGGTCACGCGCCCTTCCCACTACCACCCAATCCTCATCAGAAGAGTCGGGGAGTGGGATAAGGGCCGCCTCATCACTCTCACTCCCCGACTCAAGGCGTAGCTGCTTATCAGCTGGCGACTCGGAGTCAGAGCTCTCCGAGTCGCTAGCAGGGCGGACACGCTTGTCCGAGGACATCCTAGCAACAAGACAGCACTCGGGCTGGACCACAGCTAGACATTGAACAAAAAATAAAATAAAAAAGTAACAAAATCTAGCCTACGAGGAGCCGGCTTGCCTACGGCAGCGGAGGGCTAAAGCCTGCCCACCCTCTAAAGGGCTCGGCAGGCGCCGCTGTCGCCCCTTGCGGGTCTTGGGGGACCTAACAATAACCCTGGTTGTTCCTCTAACCACCCCTTTATCCTAAGGGGCCCCCTCGTGGCACTGCCCTCGGGGTTCGGCGTCGTACTAAACCAGGGTCTAAGGCTCAAACACACAAACAAAAGACAAAAAAAAGCACAAAAACAGAGCAGCAGGAAGGCTGCAGTCGCGTGTAACGAGCGACGCGTGACCAGTGACACGCAGACGGTGTACACCGGCACGGCAGAGCGCGGA
Source organism: Eriocheir sinensis (assembly GCF_024679095.1). NCBI lineage: Eukaryota > Metazoa > Arthropoda > Malacostraca > Decapoda > Varunidae > Eriocheir > Eriocheir sinensis. The sequence continues at coordinate 109,014 of NW_026112188.1, read as the reverse complement.
GCAGGGTGAAGTGTGCAGCGCGGGGCAGGTAGGTGGAAGGCGCGTGGTAACGCTGGCAACTCCGGGTAGTGAGCAACACGTAGTCAGGGAGCACTGACACGGTGACTCACAGCCTGGCAGTAGCAGAGCAGCTCAATCGCTCGCCCGCGAGAGCTGTTGCTAGAAGGTGGGGAAGAGGTGCACACGCTGCCAGGACCGGGAAGCCAATGCCGGGCCGCCCCCGGATTCCCCCTTTATGGCGGCGCCGCTCCCTCGGGATCGCGGGGACGCGTGGCGGCACGCGCTCCCATTGGCAGGCTCGCCCGGCCGTCCCCGCCCTCCGATCCTGCGCTGCTCTATATAGGGCGAAAAAGACGCGAGCGGCAGGTATTCGCTCTCCGAGCCCACAGCAGAAGCGCAAGTCCACGCCCCCACCACTCACTGTCGACATGTCTGGACGCGGCAAGGGAGGAAAGGTGAAGGAAGTCAAAGTCCTCCAGCCGTGCCGGCCTGCAGTTCCCGTGGGCAGGATCCACCGTCTCCTGAGGAAGGGCAACTACGCCGAGCGCGTGGGCGCCGGCCTTTCAGGGACGACAATTCAGTACCGTTTAATCCGGCTCCCCTTGGGAGCCACACCCTTTTCCAAAAAGAGACTTCTGGACACACACCCTCCTCAACTACATAGTGACATTCCTAGGTCAATTCCTGCTGATATTACTAGGAAGAAGACCCTCAGTCATGACAACAATTAACAACCCCCACGTCTGGCAGGCTTCCCACACTTAGTTTGTTTGTTTGTTTGTTTTCTTCACGGCAGGTAAGGGACTCCTCTGCTGACAACGACGATAACAACAATAAACCCACAAGACATAACATAACAAAATAAAAAAACGCAAACCAGAGCCGGCAGGTAGGACGATGAGACGATGATGGCCGTCGTGCAGATCGGATGCCGCGCTGCCCACGCCGCGATGAAGTAGGTAGGTAGTAGCTGGGTGGGCTCCGACCCGCTGTGGCCTGTGGAGTAGGTCCGGAATGAGTAAAATGAATCAGTCACTCACTCACTCACTCACTGACGTCATGTATGATCCCCTGCCTCACCCGAGAAAGCATGCATCGGTTTGTACCTTCACCTTCACACGGTATAGTTTAACCCAACCTAAACATCCGGCCTCACACACAGGTGCTAGGTGGCGAGGTAGACCCTGAGGAGAAGAAGAAAACGTTTGGGAGGGTAAGCTAAACTAAGTGCAAAACCACCAGGGCCAGCCAGCCAGCACAGACACTGCGATACAGGAGTCTCACCTCGCGCTAGCTAATAAGAATTAGAATTAGAATTAGAAGAACACACACACACACACACACACACACACACACACACACACACACACACACACACACACACACACACACAAAAAAAAAAAAAAAAAAAAAGTTTAAGGAGACCCACGCACATAGCTCCGCCGTAGGTTCCCCTAGCGGACGGGGAACCCCACGAGTTGCTCTTCTGCTGTAACTAAAAGCCATTGCTAAGGAGTGATTTTTTTTTTTCCTTGAGAAATATCTTTAGCATATTCTTTGGCCAGTATGTGGGTAGAGTTTATTACATTGTATGATTCTCTCTTGATTATATCTTTGAAGTCTTTTGCTACCATAAACCATACAGGAGCAGTATATTCACACATAGGTGTTACGGGAGTTATGAATAGAGATCTTGTATGATTTTTTTACTTCGGTAATCATTACGCTTTTTAACTCTGAACTTTTTAGACTTTTTTTTTGAGGTAAATTCTTAGAATAAAAGCCTTAACAAGCAATTAACCCCTCTATACCTCTCACATACAAGCAATGAAAATATATATGTTCTGTTTGTAGGTATTAGAATATTTCAGCAACTATGAAAGAGTTGATAAAAGCGCTATTAGATTTACATTTTTCCTCCCATATATGCACAGAATGTAAAACAAACTTTGTTCAAGGAAAATTTAGCTTTATTTCTTTCACTTCATTTAGTTTGAGTAACAGATAACTCATATTACCAATCGTTTGTAGATACAGCTACCTATTACCTATGGTCTTGCATTACGTAAAAAATAAATAAATAAAATTGGGGAGGTAATAGGAGTTGAGTATGGCATGGTATTTTGTATTAACATCCAAGTTATTTCAGCAGATAGATGAATAATACTTCTAATCCATTGCACAGGCAAATATTACAGGAAAGAACACTTATAATCCAAGTGATTATTTTCAAGTAAAGGACTTTCAGATTCACTAAAAAGACAACAGTGGAGTAGGTAGGATGACACCTACTGAACGGGCAAGCTACCCTGTGAGGTATATATGGGAGGTGAGAAGGAGCTGAGGCCCTCCAAAAGACCCTTCCATGTCCTCACCAACTGTTTCCTATTTCTTTCACCAACACTGAGAGAAGTTCAGCATGCTCTCTAAAGACAGATCCTCTCTTTATCCACACCACACCACATTCACAACATACACAATAATCTCCTTTTCCCAAAATTAAAATTTCAAAATGGCGCACATACACTAAGCCTCGGAGTCTCCGCCTGGGGGACCACAAACTCCCAGGAGGACTCCTTCTGGCTGCCGACCCTGAGAGGTGTCTTGATAACTCCTCGAACCTCTTTCTTCTCAATTTCTGCAACATTCATGGTCTTCGCTCTAATTTTCATTCTGTGGAACATCATCTCTCCTCCTCTAAACCTCACCTTCTCTTCCTTACTGAAACACAGGTTTCTGAGGCTACTGACAGCAATCTCTACTCTGTTCCCTCCTACTATCTCTATCCTAAATTTCAATCCAAAGCTGGATGTTGCGCCTACGTGCGCAACGACATCACTTTCCTGTGCCTACCAACCTTGACTCTTCTGAATTTTCCACCATCTGGCTATAGGGACTTCATTGCCATTCTATTACTAAATACATCTGTGCTGTTTATCTCTCACCTAACTCTACCAACTATGTAAAATTCTTTGACTATTTGAATTCTTTTTTTTTAAAGTGGAGCACATCTTGACCCACTCTCCCTTCGCTGAAATCTCCATCCTAGGAGATTACAATATTCCACCAGCTTTGGCTTTCATCCTCTTTCACTGACCATCCTGTGAACAAGCCTACAACTTTGCTATCCTCAACGACCTAGAGCAGTTGGTCCAGCACCCTACACGTATTCCTGACCGTCTTGGGAGATCGGCCCAACATTCTAGACCTCTTCCTTACCTCAAACCCTTCTGCTTATTCTGTCAAACTGTTCTCTCCGTTGGGCTCCTCCGATCACAATCTTATTTCTGCATCCTGTCTTATCGCTCCTGTACACCTTCTGACCCACCGAAGAGGCGATGCTTCTGGCATTTTCCTTCAGCTCGGTGGGATAACCTGAAGATGTACTTTTCCGATTTCTGGAATGATTATTGCTTCCAGGCTCGAGACCCCTCTGTGTGTGCTCAGCGCATCACAGAGGTGAGTGTCTCTGGAATAGAGGCATACATTCCTCGTTCTTTCTCTACTCCTCACGCTAAAAAGCCTTGGTTTAAGCACGGTTGTTCTCGAAGCTGTCAATGATAGAGTAGCTCACAAAAGGTACCAGAGCCTTAAACTAATGCTAATTATGAACTTTACATTTCTGCCCGAAATCGTGCCAAATCTTTTCTCCGACTAACAAAAGATTCTTTCATTAATAGAAAATGTCAAAACCTTGCTTTCTCTAACTCTTACAGTGACTTCTTGCATCTGCCAAAACATCTCCTCCAACTTCACTTCTTCATCTTTCCCTCCACTCCTCAGTCCTGATGGCAACACTGCCGTCTCATCTATCTCCAAGGCTGAACTCTTCTCTCAAACTTTTTCTAAAAACTCCACTCTGGACGATTCTGGGCATATTCCTCCTACTCATCCCCCCTCTGACTCCTTTATGCCTGTAATAAAGATTCTTCAATATAATGTTTTTTATGCCCTCTCTGGCCTCAATCCTCAGAAGGCTTATGGACCTGATGGAGTGCCTCCTATTGTCCTTAAAAACTGTGCCTCCGTGCTGTCACCCTGCCTGGTCAAACTCTTTCGCCTCTGCCTGTCAACATCTACCTTTCCTTCTTGCTGGAAGTATGCTTTAATACAGCCTGTGCCTAAGAAGGGTGACCGCTCCAATCCCTCAAACTACCGTCCTATAGCTTTACTTTCATGTCTATCTAAAGCTTTTGAATCAATCCTTAACCGGAAGATTCAAATGCACCTTTCCACTTCTGACCTTCTATCTGATCGCCAGTATGGGTTCCGCAAGGGGCGTTCTACTGGTGATCTCCTAACCTTCTTAACTGACTATTGGTCATCCTCTCTTAGCCGTTTCAGTGAAACTTTTGGTATTGCGCTGGACATATCAAGAGCTTTTGATAGGGTCTGGCACAAATCTTTGCTTTCTAAACTACCCTCCTACGGTTTCTATCCTTCTCTCTGTAACTTTATCTCAATTTTCATATCTTACCGTTCTATTTCTGCAGTTGTATACGGTCAATGTTATTCACCTAAATCTATTAACAGTGGTGTCCCACAGGGTTCTGTCCCATCTCCCACTCTTCTTCTTTTCTGTTGTTCATTGATGATCTTCTTTCCAAAACGAACTGTCCTATCCATTCCCACGCCGATGATTCCACTCTGCATTACTCAACTTCTTTAATAGAAGACCCACCCTTCAGGAACTTAAAGATCCTGGCTGCAGGCTGCAGAACGCTTAGCCTCAGACCTTACTATTATTTCCGATTGGGCCAAGAAGAACCTGTGTCCTTCAACGCCTCAAAAATACAGTTTCTCCACCTATCCACCTTTGACACAATCTTCCAAATAACTATCCCTATTCTTTGACAACACCTAGCTATCACCTTCCTCAACACTAAACATCCTCGGTCTATCCTTAACATAAAAATCTCAACTGAAACTTTGGTAAAAAATTATCTCTCATCTCTTACTAAATCAGCTTCCTCGAGGCTGGGCGTTCTGTACTGTCTCCGCCAGTTCTTCTCCCCTGCAGAGTTGCTGTCCATACAGGGGCCTTGTCCGCCCTCGTATGGAGTATGCATCTCATGTGTGAGGGCTCCACTCACAGCTCTTCTGGACAGAGGAGGCTAAGGCTCTTCGTCTCATCAGCTCTCCTCCTCATACTGATAGTCTTCACCTCTTAAATTCTGCCGCAATGTTGCCTCTCTTTCTATCTTCTATCGATATTTCCACGCTGACTGCTCTTCTTCTCTGAACTTGCTAACTGCATGCCTCCCCCCTCCCGCGTGCCCCCTGCGCTCGACTTTCTACCATGCTCATCCCTATACTGTCCAAACCCCTTATGTAAGAGTTAACCAGCATGTTCACTCTTTCATCCCTCACGCTGGTAAACTCTGGAACAATCTTCCTTCATCTGTATTTCCTCCTGCCTACGACTTGAACTCTTTCAAGAGGAGGTATCAGGACACCTCCTCCTGTATTTGATCTTCCTTCGGCCACCTCTTTTGTTTTAATTTTAGGAGCAGCAGTAGCGGGCTTTTATTTATTATTGTTTTTTTTTGTGTGCCCTTGAGCTACCTCCTTTGTTGTAAAAAAAAATTGTAAAAAGAAATCGCAATATTCCATCTCTATTTTTTTTTAGCCCAAAAAAAAAAAAGGAAAGTTAACACGCATTATAAACTCAACAAATTAAGAACAAAACTCCACAACAAAACTAATTCAAGTTAGTTTAACATACAAACAACACAACGAGTTAGCTCCTAATTCAGCTTTTTTGCCAGTAGTTGTGCTAGTTAGTTAGTTAGTTTGTTTGTTTGTTTGTTTGTTTGTTGCTGTTAGCTTGTTATTTTGTTTGTTTGCTAGCTAGCTACCTTGTTTGTTTGTTTGTTTGCCTAGCTTGCTTGCTTGCTTGCTGTTTGGCCCAGCCCACAGTAGTTAGAATTAGTTAGTTATTTAGTTGCTGAGTTAGTTAGGCCCATTAGCTAGTTTGTTTGTTTATTGTTTGTTTCTTTGCTAGCTAGCTTGTTTGCTTGCTAGCTAGCTAGTGAGTTTGTTTGTTTGTTTGTGTCTACCAGTTAGAAATACTAGCTAGTTAGTTTGTTGCAGCTAGCTTGTGTTTGTCTGTTGCCAGCTGTCACCAACCTTGTTTGTCTGTTGCTAACAAGCTCAGCCCACCTGCCATATTTTCTTTGTTTGTTTGTTGGGCTAAATAGCCAGCCTGCTGCCAGCCTTTGTTTGTTTGCAAACAGCTTATTCATATGGAATTTGTGTCAGCTCATCTGCCTTCAAACAGCCTTGAGCCCAATTCTGTCCACAACCAGCCTCACTCCATCTGGTCTTCGCTTCAACAAAATTTCAGCCAGCTCTATTCTGTCTGTCATCTGTCTGTCTGTCACCAGCTTCTTTCATTGCCAACCAGCAAAGTCTGTCTGTTTACTGGCCAGCTTGTTTGTCTGTCTGTCTGGCTGTCTGTTTGCCAGCTCAAGCAACTTGTTTGTTCTGTCTGCTTGCCAGCCATGAGTTTGTTTGTTTTGCCTTCAAATGCTAGCTCTGTCTGTTTGTCTGTTTGTTTGTTTGTCAAACAGCTAGTTTGTTTGTTTGTTTGTTTGTTTGTTTGCTAGCCAGCTTCAGCCAGTCACTTTGTTTCATTGTTTGCTGCTCAGCTACAGCCGTTGGTTTGTCTGCTACCAGCTAGTGATTTCTATTTCTAGCCAGTTTGTCTGTTTGTTTGTTTGTACGTTTTCAGCTTGCTACCTTGTCTGTTTGTTTGTTTGCCTAGCTAGCCAGTTTTTTTTGTTTGATTGCTAGCCAGCCAGCTAGTTAGTTTGTTTGTGTATTAGTTAGCTAGCTGCCAGTTAGCTTGTTTGTTTGTTTGCCAACAAGTTTGTTTGTTTGTTGCTAGCCAGCTTGTTTGTGTGTCGTTGTGCCAGCTAGCTTGATTGTTTGTTTGTTGGTTGGTCGGTTTCTTCCTTTTCTAGCTCGTTCGTTCAACTGAGTTAGTTTGTTGGTTTGTTTGTTTGTTTGCTTGCTTGCTTGCTTGCCAGCTAGTTTGTCTTTAGTTTGTTATCTAGCTAGTTTTGTGTTTGTCTGTTAGCCAGCCCGTTTGTTTGTTTTGGCAGGCAGGCAGGCAGGCAGGCAGGCACACCTATTTTACATGCCTGCACACCTACTTTATATAGAAACGTATTTGCAGCTTTTTTAGTCATCCACCTCTTTACTGTTGGGCATCTAGACGCTTGCCCAGGGGTTCCGGTGGGCTACCTGGTGGCGGGGCTGGTTCAACGTAGCTATCTGAAAAGTGTCCAGTAAGAGAGGGCGCAACGTTATGATGAGGACGACAAAGAAGAACAAGAACAAGAACAAGAAGAAGAAGAACATGAAGAAGAAGAAGAAGAAGAAGAACAAGAACAAGAAGAAGAAGAAGAAGGAGAAGGAGGAGGAGGAGGGAGGGAGGGAGAGGAGATTCCCACTTCCTCAGCCTTCCCTTCAAGTTCGATCTGAGCCTGTCCCTCCCCTCTAACCCTACCCTTGCTTTCCTCTACACTCCTGCACATTCCAAGAGACAATAGAAGGAGTGGATCAAGAAGGAGGCTTTTTTCTCTCTGTCTATATATTTGCCGTCTTTCTCATTATTGCTTTCTTTTTAACCTTTATGTCATCCTTCCTCTCTTTCTTCTCTTCCTGTCCAGATGTCTCTTGTTTTGTCAATATATTTTCCAATATAGTTATCTCTCTCTCTCTCTCTTCTTTTCATAGATATCCTGTTACTGATTTTTACAAAGAATTGACAGGGACAGGGGAAATTATGGCAAAATGATGTTTCTGTAAGAACTGAAACAAACAAATTGGAGCTTACTAGTGTCAAATGAGGTGGATGGGGAGCAGGGCGGAGGTGTGAACCATCATTAGCAGGAGGGAGGGAAAAGATGGGGAGAAGGAAACAAACTGGAGCTTACTAGTGTCAAAATGAGGTGGGTGGGGAGCAGTGGGTAGAAACCATCATTAGGCAGGAGGAGGGAAAGATGGGAGTGAGGAGACAAACTGGAGCATTTTGCTTCAGCTTGGTGGGACGACCTGAAGATGTACTTCTTCCGATTTCCTGTGGAATGATTATTGCTTCCAGGATAGAGACCCCCTGTGGGTGCTCAGCGCATCACAGAGGTGATTGTCTCTGGAATGGAGGCATACATTCCTCGTTCTGTCTCTACTCCGCACGCTAAAAAGCCTTGGTTTAATCACGCATGTTGTCGTGCTGTCAATGATAGAGAGGTAGCTCTGCAAAAGGTACCAGAGCTCAAACTAATGCTAATTATGAACTTTACATTTCTGCCCGAAATCGTGCCAAATCTTTTTTCTCCGACTAACCAAAAATTCTTTCATTAATAGAAAATGTCAAAACCTTTGATTTCTCTAACTCTTCCTGTGACTCTGGCATCTAGCCAAAAACATCTCCTCCAACTTCACTTCTTCATCTTTTCCTCCACTTCAGTCCTGACGGCAACACTGCCGTCTCATCTATCTCCAAGGCTGAACTTACTCTCAAACTTTTTCTAAAACCCCACTCTGGACGATTCTGGCATATTCCTCCTACTCATCCCCTCTGACTCCTTTTATGCCTGTTATAAAGATTCTTCAAATGATGTTTTCTATGCCTCTCTGGCCTCAATCCTCAGAAGGCTTATGGACCTGATGGAATGCCTCCTATTGTCCTTAAAAACTGTGCCTCCGTGCTGTCACTCCTGCCTGGTCAAACTCTTTCGCCTCTGCCTGTCAACATCTACCTTTCCTTCTTGCTGGAAGTATGCCTTCTTACAGACTGTGCATAAGAAGGGTGACCTCTCCAATCCCTCAAACTTACCGTCCTATAGCGCTTTACTTTCATGTCTATCTAAAGCTTTTGAATCAATCCTTAACCGGAAGATTCAAAAGCACCTTTCCACTTCTGACCTTCTATCTGATCGCCAGTATGGGTTCCGCAAGGGGCGTTCTACTGGTGATCTCCTAGCCTTCTTAACTGACTCTTGGTCATCCTCTCTTAGCCGTTTCGGTGAAACTTTTGCTATTGTGTTGGACATATCAAAAGCTTTTGATAGGTCTGGCACAAATCTTGCTTTCTAAATTACCCTCCTACTGTTTCTACCCTTCTCTGTACCTTTATCTCCAGTTTCCTTTCTGACCGTTCTATTTCTGCCGTGGTAGACGGTCACTGTTCTTCCCCTAAATCAATTAACAGTGGTGTCCCACAGGGTTCTGTCCTATCTTTCACTCTTTTACTGTTGTTCATTGATGATCTTCTTTCCAAAACGAACTGTCCTATACATTCATACGCCGATGATTCCACTCTGCATTACTCAACTTCTTTTAATAGAAGACCCACCCTTCAGGAACTTAAAGACTCAAGGCTGCAGGCTGCAGAACGCTTAGCCTCAGACCTTACTATTATTTCCGATTGGGCCAAGAAGAACCTGGTGTCCTTCAACGCCTCAAAAATACAGTTTCTCCACCTATCCACTCGACACAATCTTCCAAACAACTATCCCCTATTCTTTGACAACACCCAGCTATCACCTTCCTCAACACTAAACATCCTCGGTCTATCCTTAACTCAAAATCTCAACTGGAAACTTCATATCTCATCTCTTACTAAATCAGCTTCCTCGAGTCTGGGCGGTCTGTACTGTCTCCGCCAGTTCTTCTCCCTGCACAGTTGCTGTCCATATACAGGGGCCTTGTCCGCCCTCGTATGGAGTATGCATCTCATGTGTGGGGGGCTCCACCACACAGCTCTTCTGACAGAGTGGAGGCTAAGGCTCTTCGTCTCATCAGCTCTCCTCCTCATACTGATAGTCTTCACCTCTTAAATTCCGCCGCAATGCTGCCTCTTTCATCTTCTATCGATATTTCCACGCTGACTGCTCTTCTGAACTTGCTAACTGCATGCCTCCACCTCCTGCGGCCCTGCTGCACTGGACTTTCTACCATGCTCATCCCTATACTGTCCAAAACTCCTTATAAGAGTTAACCAGCATGTTCACTCTTTCATCCTCACGCTGGTAAACTCTGGAACAATCTTCCTTCATCTGTATTTCCTCCTGCCTACGACTTGAACTCTTTCAAGAGGAGGGTATCAGGACACCTCCTCCTGTATTTGATCTTCCTTTCGGCCACCCTTTTGTTTTACTTTAGGAGCAGCGAGTAGCGGGCTTTTTTTATTACTGTTTTCTTTTTTGTGCCTTGAGCTGCCTCCTTTGTTGTAAAAAAAAAAAAAAATTACAACGCGCGTCACTGTCGCAGAGAGCCCACGCGGCAGGTCGAGGTGAGGCCTCTCCCGTCGTTCCTCGACCTAGGCGTCTGGGGTGTCTTCTCCGTCAGGAGTTTCACCCCGGAGCCCCTGCGGTGCTTCAATTGCCAGGCCTTTGTGTCACGGGGTAAAATAATGATTTAATAACAGGAGTGTGCTCACAAGGCGGTAGCTAGCCGACAAGGGTTGATTCCTCGGCATCGCCAGGAGACAACGGTGTACACACCTGACTAGGGAGTACTAACACGACTTACCTGCTCAAATCTCCTGGGGTTCTTATTTACCTCCTTATGGGGCTGGAAGGCACAGACGCACAGGCAAAAGGGTTACTAATAAAGCTCGTGTACAACTATGCGCTAACTTTATTACACACAAAGAAAACACAGACAAATCTTACATACACACTCAGCTGAGACTAGCGTTACTCGTGCTCGCACAAGACTAACCTGCCCTGGCTACACCAACAACTATCTACTTAACTTGGTGCGGAGGAGAAGAGCAGAGGTTCGTTGCACAGCCTGCTCGAGGTGGATGCAGCTTGTCCTTCCTGCCGTGGGTCCTATCATCAGGCGCGTGATGTCGGCGGTAGATGCGGCTTTCAGGAAGAAGCCGCCGCGGACTCGACACACCCAAACTGAGACCCGGTTTGGGCTGTATCCCGAAGTGGCGAAGCCCAGGATCCCCACACTCCAGCAGGAAGAAACCGCGTGGTGTCAAGAGATAGGCGAGAGTAGAGGAACGTCGCCCCGTGACCTGCCTCAGACGGCGGTCAGGGAGAAGGCCGAGCTCTGCAGGCGGCGAGCTACACGGTGACCTGACCTCTCCCAGGCAGAGGTGCTGGGTACACTGCTGGCGCGGGAATACATCGGGCACTTCCGACAGCGCTCTGAACACACTGCCATAGGTAGGTAAGTTAAAGCTTCCACATGTTGCTAACTTGCATGTTCAGGGCACAGCAAATGTCGCGTAGAGAACCACAGCATGTTAGACAACGCAGGGAAGGACAGCAAACCTCGCGCCGCAAGCAGCCCAGCCCGTGGGTGGCCATGGGGTGCAGCGCTACCCGCCTGGCCCGGGACCTCTGTACAGACAATACAAGACTTCCTCATCAACAGAGGCGTAACTAGCTGCAGTAATGCACACTCAATGCATCTGCAGAGGAGTGGTGACTCTTGAAAGTGCTTAAGCGCAGGTAAAACACAGCGGGCGACCCGCAACGAAAATGCACGCCTTGGCATCACTACGCTCGTCGCCTAGGCAACGAACAGGCTGAGTCATCGTGACCCGCCCCGCGCCTAGGTCACGTGACGAACTAGGAAAACGCGTCAGCAGCTTCCCTATAGCAAATAATATAAAAATAACTTGTCGCAAATCTAAACCGCGACACTTTGGCCATGTGCAGAAGTACTGCAGGACTGGTGCTCTCGCGGCGTGTGCAGCGTGAAACATCCTCCTCGAAGTGTATTGATACACTGAGGACCGGCAATGTCCGGGCTGCACGATGTCCGAACTGTGGCGGGAGACACCACGCCTGGTTCAAGGACTGGCCCGAACGACTGAGGAGGCTCCCCCCTCGGCCCTCGGGTGCTATAGACACCTTGCCCCCAAAGAACCAGGCTGTTTCAAGCAGCTCCTCTGCCTCACCCTTCCAAGCCCAAGAATGGACGTGGTGGTCCATGCACCTGCCTGCCCACTGCCAACATTTGAAGACGCCGCCACCACCACCGATGACGCTGCCCTGCCACAACAAGATGAGGTCGCCACCAACACCGACGCCCTCGCTCAGGAAGACGCCTGCACGCAGACTAGCTGGAAGAAGCGAGGCAGAGCCTGCCAGACCGCTCCTCCGCCCACTGAGGATGCGGCGGCCCAGTCAACTCCAGAGACAGCAGCTTCCAGGAGACGCAGAGGCCGAGGACGACCACTGCAGACGCTGAGACTCAAGCCCCTGACCTGAGCCTTTGCGCAGGCCCCCTGGGGCGAACTGGGAGGTTCAGTTCGCCCCATGGTCACGCTCACCAGGGTGGAGTTGTTCACCATGCTGAAAGCTCTAAGGGGCCCCATCGAGAACCACGCCGAAGCAGAGCTGAAGGGCCGAGAGCACCTGCACGAGAACCCCATCCTGACGGTGCTTTACGAAGCCCCGGAGCCGCGCGGACCAGAGGAAGCCTGATTTCCTGATCAAGTGCCCATGACGAGACCCACGGCGAGACGCGCCTGGCCGCAGTGAAGATGCAGATAGAGGCGGGCCAAAGACATGGCATATGGCCCGCGAGGGCTAACAACACTCAAAAACCCACCAACCAACCAACCAACCACCAACCCAACACTCACTCCACTGTTGAGCTACCCACCTGAACCATGACCGGTCATGCAAGAGAGGCAAGAGACTCGGAAAGGAGGCAAGGGACCGGAAAGGGGCGCCAAGCGTCACCGCAAGGTTCTTCGGGACAAGATCCAGGGCATCACCAAGCCGGCCATCCGTCGTCTGGCGCGCCGTGGCGGTGTGAAGGCATCTCCGGTCTCATCTACGAAGAGACCCGTGGTGTGCCAAGGTGTTCCTGGAGAACGTCATCAGGGATGCCGTCACCTACACTGAGCACGCCAAGCGCAAGGCCGTCACCGCTATGGACGTGGTGTACGCCTCAACGCCAGGGCTGCACCTGCATGGTTTCGGTGGTTGGCCGCTGCCTGAGCGAGCCTGACCCACCCACTCCACCCCGGACCTCTTTGAGGTCCACATTCTTATTCACTAAGAGAATAGTAGCACACTTTTTACTTCAGTTATATTTCCTTTCTTTTTTTTTTCTCTTTCTTCTTTCTATTTCCTCCTCCTCCTGTTTCATCGATGATGGGTCGCACCTCCACCCACTGCTCCCCATCCACCTCGTTTGACACTAGTAAGCTCCAGTTTGTCTCCTCCTCCCATCTTTTCCCTCCCTCACACACTGCCTAATGATGGCTCACACCTCCGCCCACTGCTACCCACCCACCTCATTTGACATTCAGTAAGCTCCAGTTTGTTTCGTGCCTCCGTCCCTGCTCGCCGGCTTCTTCCTGTGGCTGTGGCGGCGGCGGAGGTTTCCCACACCTGCCGCACGCCAGCGGCGGGCTCTCTGCGACGGGCCGTCAATTGACAAAGGCCCGTTCCCCTTTTTAGGGGTAAATCCCTCAACGAACGATCGAGCGGCGGGTATTCGCTCTCGAGCCCACAGCAGAAGTGCAGTCCACGCCCCGCCACTCACCGTCGACATGTCTGGACGCGGCAAGGGAGGAAAGGTAAGGGAAGTCAAAGTCCTGCTCCAGCCGTGCCGGCCTGCAGTTCCCAGTGGGCAGGATCCACTGTCTCCTGAGGAAGGGCACCTATGCCGAGCGCGTGGGCGCCGGCCTTCAGGGACGACAACAGTGCTGTTTAATCCGGCTTCCTTGAAGCCACTCCTTTTCCAAAAGAGAGTTCTGGACACCCTCAAGTACATAGTGCCATTCCTAGGTCAATTCCTGCTGATATTACTAGAAAGAAGACCCTCAGTCATGAAAACAACAATTAACAACCCCGAGTCTGGCAGGTTTCCCACAGTTAGTTTGTTTGTTTGTTTGTTTGTTTGTTTGTTTGTTTGTTTTCTTCATGGCAGGTAGTGACCTCTGTTGACAACGACAACAACAACCCACAAAACATAACATAACAAATAAAAAACGCAAACAGAGCTGGAGGTAGGTGCTGCAGGTCGTTGAGACGATGATGGCCGTCGCAAAGTAGATCAGATGCGGCGCTGCCCCTGCCGAGATGAAGTAGGTAGGTAGTATTGGGTGGCTCCGACCTGCCTGTCGTCATCACTGCTGTGGCCTGTGGAGTAGGTCCGGAATGAGTAAAATGAATCGTCAGTCAGTCACTGACGATGTATGGATCCCTTGCCTCACCTGGAGAAAGCATGCATCGGTTTGTATCTTAACCTTCACCTTCACACGCACACACAGCCATCATCACGGTATAGTTTAACCCTCAAACCACCTGTTAGCAGGTGCTAGGTGGCGAGGTAGAACTTTCCCTGAGGAGAAGAAGAAAACGTTTGAGAGGGTAAGCTAACCAAGCGCAAAAAGCACCAGGGCCAGCCAGCACAGACACTGCGTGATACAGGACTCTCACCTCGCGCTAGCTAATAAGAATTATAATTATAATTAGAGTAACACACACACACACACACACATACACACACACACACACACACACACACACACACACACACACACACACACACACACAACAACAACAACAACAACAACAACAACAACAAATAAAAAAGAGTTTATGAGACCCACGCACATAAGCTCCGCTGTAGGTTCCCTAGCGGACGGGGAACCCCACTAGTTGCTCTTCTGTTGCAACTAAAAGCAATTGCTAAGGAGTGATTTTTTCCTTGATAAATATCTTTGCATATTCTTGGCCATTATGTGGGTAGAGTTTATTACATTGTATGATTCTCTTGATTAATTAATATCTTTGAAGTCTTTTGCTACCATAAACCATACAGGGCAGTATATTCACAATACATAGGTGTTATGGGAGTTATGAATAGAGATCTTATATGATTTTTTCTACTTGGTAATCATTACGCTTTTAACTCTGAACTTTTTAGACTTTTGAGGTAAATTTTAGAATAAAAGCCTTAACAAGCAATTAATCCCTATACCTCTCACATACAATAATGAAAATATATATGTTCTGTTTGTAGGTATTAGAATATTTCAGTAACTATGAAAGAGTTGATAAAAGCGCTATTAGATTTCATTTTTCCTCCCATATGCACAGAATGTAAAAACAAACTTGTTCAAGGAAAATTATTTATTTCTACCATTTGCTTGAGTAACAGATAATCCTATTACCAATCGTTTTGTAGATACAGCTACTATTACCTATGGTCTGGCATTAAAAAAAAAAAAAATAAAATTGGGGAGGTATTAGGAGTTGAGTATGGCAATACTTTTGTATTAACATCCAGTTATTTCAGTGATAGATGGAATAATACTTAATCCATTGCACAGGCAAATATTGCAGGAAAGACATATAATCCAAGTGATTATTTTCGCTAAAGGACTTTCAGATTCACTAAAAAAAGACAGTGGAGTAGGTAGGATGACACCTACCGAACGGGCGCAGTTTTTCAGCCACCCTGGTGAGGTATATATGGGAGGTGAGAAGGAGCTGAGGCCTCCAAAGACCCTTCCCATGTCCCTCACTAACTGTTTCCTATTTTCTCACCAACACCGGAGAGTAGTTCAGCATGCTCTCTAAAGACAGATCCTCTCTTATCCACACCACACTACATTCACACAACATACACACCTTTTCCCAAGATTAAATTTCCAAATGGCGACATATTAAGCCTCGGAGTCCCTGCCTGGGGGGACCACAAATTCCCCAGGAGGACTCCTCTGGTTGCCGACCCGAGAGGTGTCTTGATAACCTCGAACCTCTTTCTTCTCAATTTCTGCAACATTCGCGGTCTTCGCTCTAATTTTCATTCTGTGGAACATCATCTCTCCTCCTCTAAACCTCACCTTCTCTTCCTTACTGAAACACAGGTTTCTGAGGCTACTGACAGCAATCTCTACTCTGTTCCTCCTACTATCTCTATCCTAAATTTCAATCCAAAGTTGGATGTTGCGCCTACGTGCGCAACGACATCACTTGCTCTCGTGCCCACAACCTTGACTCTTCTGAATTTTCCACCATCTGGCTAGACTTCATTGCCATTCTATTACTAAATACATCTGTGCTGTTTATCTCTCACCTAACTCTACCAACTATGTAAAATTCTTTGACTATTTGAATTCTAAAGTGGAGCACATCTTGACCCACTCTCCTTCGCTGAAATCTCCATCCTAGGAGATTACAAATGTTCACCACCAGCTTTGGCTTTCATCCTCTTCACCGACCATCCTGGTGAACAAGTTACAACTTTGTTATCCTCAACGACCTAGAGCAGTTGGTCCAGAACCCCTACATCGTATTCCTGACTGTCTTGGAGATCGGCCCAACATTCTAGACCTCTTCCTTACCTCAAACCCTTCTGCTTATTCTGTCAAACTGTTCTCTCCGTTGGGCTCCTCCGATCACAATCTTATTTCTGCATCCTGTCTTATAGCTCCTGTGGTTGACCCTCTGACCCACCGAAGAGGCGCGATGCTTCTGGCATTTTCCTTCAGCCTCGTGGGATAACCTGAAGATGTACTTCTTCCGATTTCCGTGGAATGATTATTGCTTCCAGGATAGAGACCCTCTGTGTGTGCTCAGCGCATCACAGAGGTGATTGTCTCTGAATAGAGGCATACATTCCTCGTTCTTTCTCTCTACTCCTCACGCTAAAAGCCTTGGTTAATCACGCTTGTTCTTGTGCTGTCAATGATAGAGAGGTAGCTCACAAAGGTACCAGAGCCTTAAACTAATGCTAATTATGAACTTTACATTTCTGCCGAAATCGTGCCAAATCTTTTCTCCGACTAACCAAAAATTCTTTCATTAATAGAAATGTCAAAACCTTGCTTTCTCTAACTCTTCCTGTGACTTCTGGCATCTAGCCAAAACATCTCCTCCAACTTCACTTCTTCATCTTTCCCTCCACTCTCTCAGTCCTGACGGCAACACTGCCGTCTCATCTATCTCCAAGGCTGAACTCTTCTCTCAAACTTTTTCTAAAAACTCCACTCTGGACGATTCTGGGCATATTCCTCCTACTCATCCCCCCTCTGACTCCTTTATGCCTGTTATAAAGATTCTTCAATATGATGTTTTCTATGCCCTCTGGTCTCAACTCTTCAGAAGGCTTATGGACCTGATGGAGTGCCTCCTATTGTCCTTAAAACTGTGCCTCCGTGCTGTCACCTGCCTGGTCAAACTCTTTCGCCTCTGCCTGTCAACATCTACCTTTCCTTCTTGCTGGAAGTATGCTTTAATACAGCTCAGCCCCAAGAAGGGTGACCGCCCAATCCCTCAAACTACCGTCCTATAGCTTTACTTTCATGTTAACTAAAGCTTTTGAATCAATCTCAACCGGAAGATTCAATGCACCTTTCCACTTCTGACCTTCTATCTGATCGCCAGTATGGGTTCCGCAAGGGGCGTTCTACTGGTGATCTCCTAGCCTTCTTAACTGACTATTGGTCATCCTCTCTTAGCCGTTTCGGTGAAACTTTTGGTATTGCGCTGACATATCAAGAGCTTTGATAGGGTCTGCACAAATCTTTGCTTTCTAAACTACCCTACTACGGTTTCTTATCCTTCTCTGTACCTTTATCTCCAGTTTCCTTTCTGACTGTTCTATTTCTGCCGTTGTAGACGGTCACTGCTCTTCCCTGAATCTATTAACAGTGGTGTCCCACAGGGTTCTGTCCTATCTCCCACTCTTTTCTGTTGTTCATTGATGATCTTCTTCCAAAACGAACTGTCCTATCCATTCCTACGCCGATGATTCCACTGGCATTACTTCAACTTCTTTAATAGAAGACCCACCTTCAGGAACCAAAGACTCCAAGGCTGGAGGCTGCAGAACGCTTAGCCTCAGACATAGACTTCACAACTAGTTGACGGGAAATCTCTTCAGTCTTGGCGCGCTGGCTTCATGTAAGGGGCCGATTGTTATGGCGGACTTTCACTGCGACAACTCAAACACACTCTGCGTTCTTACTCCGAATTTATGGAAACAGGACGAAATCTTCAAGTTTTAGTGCACACAAGCAGGCAGGAGTGTCTCTAGAGTGATTTGGTCGAGGATTCAAGGTAACTTATATAAAATAGCACCATGCGTGCACTTTGAAAACGTTGTGTAAAAAATGGCAAATTATGCGTAACTTTAGGTTGAAATCTTTACGTAAAATGAATGATAACTGTAGGATAGTGAAGTCCACAGTTTACGTATTAGGAAACAAGAAATGTACGTTTAGTTAGTGCCCACATGCAACCAGTTTCAGTTCCGCGTCGCCTAACTCGCCTTAGGCACGCAGTCAGCTGGTACTCTCTGTAAAGGATTATCGCTGTCCTGCCTCTGTTTCATGCACTCTCCAAGTAAAGGACCTACAGTTATTCATCGTCTCTGTACCCTTCCCCACAACTGCAGGATCCAGAGGACGATACAAGAAGACACAGAAGGCAGTGGATCGAGGGAAGTGATTGAGGAGACACAAGATATGAGGACGTCACATCTCGTGGAAGCAATGCAGGTGATTGTAAGTGTTCTGATTTTCTTCCACCACCTGTCATTGTGTCACCCAGAATTCCGTGGAGTTGTGTGCAGGTATTTAGTGTATGCAGGTTAAAAGCCGAATTTTTTTTGTATGGACGCAGAAATGTCCAAGGAAGACAGGAAGGCAGTGGATCGAGTGGAAGTGGGGACGGAGGAGCACAAGATATGAGGACGCCGCGACCCCGTGGAAGCTTAAATGGTGACGGTGGGGTGTTTTGATTTTCTTCCACCACCTGTCATTGTGTCACCCAGGAATGGAGTTGGGTGTGCAGGTGGTATTTAGTGTGTATGCAGTGGCGTAAAAGCCGAATTTTTTTTTGTATGGACGCAGAAATGTCCAAATTACTAGTTTCTTTTTGCCCCCAAAAATGAGCAGTTGGCCTACCAAGGGCAGGAGGTGACGAGGGCGGGGAAGGAGGCGTCGAGGACCAGGCAGGCCGTTTTGATGAGGCAGTCAGAGGCACAACATCAAGTTCCTCCAGGAGATTGGCGAGATTTACAAGGTACCTAACCACACTTTAGTTGATTAAATTAAATTGAATTGACAGCAAACTTGTTCAGTTTTTATTTTTATTTTTTATTTTATTTATAAAATGTTCCAGGTTTGGGCCGGCAAGGAGAAGAAGTGTTGTTAAAGAAGAGGGGACAAAGATCGGCAGGCTGCCGGGACACCCAATTTGCCTCGGCTCTGCACATCATTGTGCAATGCCCTGCCCGCCTTCCTGCAGGGACATCATCCTCCTCCAAGATCCCCTGGGGTCGAGTATGTGCATGGGGAAGGCCAACTCTGACCCGACTGAGCGACTTCTGCATAAAAGCTGCACCATGTGCGGGCGCCAACTTCACTGGACGAGCGTGCAGAACTTCGCGGTGAGTGGCAACAGGTTGGCCCAGCGCCCAGCATTTCTGCTGGAAGCTCGTCGGGTTCTTCCCCGGGGACGTGCAGGCTGACCTGACCGAAGCCAAGGCAGAGAGGAGAAGGAGGACGACGAGGTGATCTTGGCCCAGCTTGCCAGGGAGCTGGCTTCTGACGACCAGCCGGACCCGCTGACGGGACGAGTTGCTCCTCCTCGCCGCGGTCGGCAACTACGTTGCCGGCTACCTGGCCAGGTGGAAGGTCCAGGCCAACTCCTCAGGGCCGAGTGCCGGTAAGCAGTGAGCTTCTGCCCAGCAGTGAGAGAGATGACAGATTACCGTGGAGCTTCCGAGAGGGGCGACCCGCCCCTGTGATGTTCGACGCCCTGGTCGAGCTGGTCGACAGGGGAGAGCTGAGACGGGCCGGGCGGTCCTGGCGGCCATCTCTCCCAATGGGCTCCACATGGCGTCCTTCGATGTCAGCTGTGGGACCTCTGATGTGCAGGGGAGGACAAGAAGGAGCGCAGGTTGAGGTTCCTCTCCCCTTGCCATGCGCCACAGGGACGGCGTTCTAGGCACCTGGAGTTCCTGGCAGGCCTCAGACCCGACCTTGCAGGGGGCACATAGTGCCAGGAGGGCACAATCCCTGGCCAACACCATCTGGTTGCATTATCAGCAGGTCCCTCTTTCAACTGTTTCGGTGCTAATTTCTCCAAGGACGTGACCTCAGAAGGAGGGGAAGAACAAGGCCTTGGAAGCAGCCGACCGGCGTGGAAGAGGAGCAGTATCGAGGAGGGCAGGGAAGGAGACGGCGAGGAACAGGGACGTGTACAAGTCCAGGAAACTGACCGGGGCCCACAAGTCATAGGCCAAAAGGCTAAAGTGATTGTTCAGGGACGAGGCCAGATAATCGGCAAGACGTGCTGCGGGTAATAGTGACATCGGAATTCAACCAAAATAAGTTGTGATTGTATATAGAAAATGAGTATTTTGCCATTTTTGTTGAGTAAAATACCAGATGTTTGCATGCCTTTCCCTCAAGTATTAAGTTTCTAATGTGAAAATTAAGTGATTTATTAGGATGTTAAAAACTTACGTAAAAAATTAAATACCAATAAAAAAATAAGTAGCTGCTTTCGGGCAAAAAAAACTTATAAGATATGCTAAATATTGCTATTGATTCTGGAAAATATAAGTGATTATCTCTGCATTTGGTGATGTTTAGTATCTAGCGTAAAAAATCTGGAGGATATACTTGTTTACAACAAGAACTGCGTGCATGACACAGTGAACCAATAATAATAATGATACACACACACACACACACACGATACACACACACACGATAATACATAATACCGATACATACCATACATACATAATAATAATAATATCGATAATAATAATAATAATAATAATAATAATAATATTAATGATACTAATGATAATAATGACAATAATAATAATAATAATAATAATAATAATAATAATAATAATAATGATAATAATAATAATAATATCTCAGCATTGTTATAATTATATTTATCATCATTGTTATTGTCAGTTTATTACATGGAGTATTACTATATCGTTATTACAATTATTGATTAGCAGCAGTAGTAGTAGTAGTGGTAATAGCAGTAGTAGCAGTGTTATTATTAGTAGTGATAGTGGTTGCAGTAGTAGTAGTAGTAGTAGTAGTAGTTAGTAGTAGTAGTAGAAGTAATAGTAGTAGTAGTAGTAGTAGTAGTACTGGTAGTTGTACTGAGTAATGGTAGTAGTAGTAGCAATATTATCATTCTTTTTTTCTTTTATTATTATTTATTATTATTATTATTATTATTATTATTATTATTTTATTATTATTATTATTATTATTATTATTATTATTATTATTATCATCACCTAATACATAGTATAGTAGTATTAGTAGTAGTAGTAGTGGTATTGGTATTTGTATTATTGTTATTTCTATTATTTTCATTCTTATTCATATTTTTTTTATTATTAATATAATTATTTTATTATTATTATTATTTTTATTATTTTTATTATTATTATTATTATTATTATTATTTTTATTATTTTAATTTTTATTATTATTATTATATCATTCTTTATCATTCTTATTATTATTATCATTATCATTATTATTATTATTATTATTATTATTATTATTATTATTATTTGTTAGAATTTAAGTATTTAACGAGCTCGTTTAACGATTGGGTGTGAGATAACCCAGCGACTGCTATCATAATTACTAGTTCGGGGATAGCTCATCCGCGCTCAGGCGAGTCTATTCTGAGACGAAGGGAGCGCGAGGCAGGTTCTCCCGAGCAGTCGTTCCTGTCAACACCCACTCGTGACACAGCTCACATTCAGTCTGAACGAGCTTCCATACAAGGAAGACGTTTAAGTTAACCTTACAACTACGTAGAAGTAATCACCGTGGATCACTGCTTCTACGCCCCTCAATATCCACCTATTGAAAAGACATCACAGCTAAGTTGTAACATATGTAGTAGCGTTTTAGCCTTAAAAAGTTGTATTATTATAACTAGCTGTGTGGGTTCAAGCGTTATTATTATTACGACGTGGAGGTGAGTTACGCTTCGGTGATCTGCTTTTCTACCCTTAAGTTTCAGTTGTATAAATTACCTAAAGTATATTGTACGCTACTGAGCGTGTGAAACCATTTGATCCCAGAGAGGCGGTTTTCAATATACCTTGCGTTTATAAGTATAACATAATAACATTATTTATAACAATCATTTTACATTACTTATAACATAAATTTAATAGTTTCTAACATAAATTTTTCAATAGCAGTAATAAGTTTATATCACAATTCAATAGTATTGGGTTATTGCAACTACTTGTTGCCAAGATAATTTCAACAAGTGATTAATTGCCACTTGTTGGATAAATAATTATCCATACGTCTTAAGGAGAGCAATAACTTTTAGTAAATTGGTTTATAAACCTTCAATAAGATGTAAGGAATTAATATAACTTCTTTAAATTAGGTTGTTAGTAGTTGTTTGATGAATGACCTTGAGTTCCATTATTTAGCCTGGAGGCCAGGTACGTGATCACTCGTTGGCTAGTAGTACGTTAACCATCAATACCTCTCATCGGGCCTTGGCCTGATTTCATCTGAAAACCGGTTAAGTCCAGGTGAGATTGTAAAATGAAAGTGTTGGTTTACGGATGTAAGCACAGTTACGTTAGAGAACGAACTTGGACTTGAACTTGAACAAAAGTGCGATTGGCCCCAGTCATTAACCGTAAATGACCAAGAACTAGATGTGCTCTTTACATTTAGGTATTTTCCTGGAATGAACTACCAATTCCTGGTAGAAAGGCCTCAGGAATTTGAGATATTGGAAGAGTTGAACCCGGATTACATGATTATCATTCTGGGAGGTAATTCAATAGTTGATACTTGGTCCAACAGGGAGGTCAAAGCTCTGGCAAATGAATTTTATGAGAAACTCAATGAGAGCCTACCTGACACTGTTAAAATAGTGAGTGCAAATAGAACCTCGCATTATGAAGAGGACAATCCATTTGGAGCCCCCACAGCAGACGATTTTAACCGGCGGCGCCAAATTATAAATAATTTTGTGAACAAACAACTCAAAAGGCGCGGGCTGGTTGACCATATGGCATTGTTAGGACCGGCATCAATGTATGGCCCAGACTCCTTCAGAGATGGGGTGCACCTGAATGATGAGGCTCTCCAAGAATATCAGGAGTAACTTAATTAACACTCTGGTTTGTGCCATGGAAAATTGAGTGTTTTCATTTGAAAGCACCTCAATTCTAGTGATCCCTGGGCATCCTTTTAACTCTGTGGTCTACTGGAATTCAATTATAATAACAAGTATTTTATTTTTTAGTAATACTTTAGAATCATAACTGTTTGGTTTGATTTCTAGTTTTATAGCAATTAAGATTTTAAGTTAAGCAAGCAAGATGACTGACCTTGATCCTGAGCAAATCACCGAGGCAGAGGAAGAAATTAAATCATTAAGAAAGTTAAGAGCCACACATAAAAGGACAATTACCCTCAAACTAAAAAACATTAAATAAACAACGTGAAGATAATATACTGGATGCTTCTCTTTATAAATCCCAGTTGAAGGGTATTCAAGAAGAGAGACAGTATTAAGAAGTATGATGAAAGAATTACCCATTATGTATAAGCGATCAGAGAGTACAGCCCTGAATCGTTTGAACAGGAACTTGAAGAACAAGTCATATGACTCGCAGATAGATGTTCAGTTAAATGAATATAAAGATTTGCTTCTAGGAGAAGGACAGCCTTCAGATAAGTCCTTAGCCGAACTGGCAGTCCTAATGAGATGCAGTGAGACTAAACCACCACCTCTTGAATGTGGAACGTTCACTGGCTTGGAGAAGGACAAGTTTGCTTTTAACACTTTTATAAATCAGTTTAACACAGTCATTGGTCATAAGAAAAGTTTGTCTAACGCCATAAGTTAGCGTACTTAGTGGGCTACCTCAGAGATTATGCCTGACTGTGGTCAAACATCTGTCAATAACAGATGATAATTATGAGGAAGCCGTGAAATTGCTAAAAGGAATTTCTAAATAAGTCTTTATCATTGATGAGACTATTAAAAAACATCATGAATGCCACTCCAAGTTATAGTAATGACCCTGACTTCATTTCATTTAAAAGTACCTCAATGAAGTAAGAGCTTATGTTTATGAATTAAAGGCACAAGGATTAGATTTTCTGGAAGACCAGAGTGCAGGTTTAACCATGATTAGCCACGTAGTGTTTCAGAAACTGCCCAATCAGATTAAGAGTGAATTTATTCATTTATTAGGAAAGACCTACCCTAATTTAAATGAGATATTTGACAAAAGTCAAGAAGTATTAGCAGTTTTGAATTGTACCAGCACCAAGTCAGTTAGGCCAAAGACATTTAAAAGTAACCAACAACAAACGTCGGAGAGGCCTAAACAATTGAAAACTACTAATAAACCTCCTCCAACAAACAAGAGTACCCTACAGAACTATAAGAACACCAACAGCAAGGAAGTAACTCCTAACAATCAGGAGAATAAATTAGAATGTAAGCTTTGTTGCTCTCATAGTCATAACATGGGTCATTGTCCTAATTTCAAGTTTTATGATAGTAGGGTGGCGAGGTTGAAGGAACTGTCAATGTGTACTCGTTGTGGTGGTTCAGGGCATGAGACACAGCAGTGCTATGAAACCAAGGGAAGTTGAAATACCCTTGTAAACTGTGTGGCACAAAAGATCATTTTACTGCACTTTGCCCTCAAAAATGTCACGGAGAAAAGAATGTGAAAAAAAATATAAGCTTGTGCTTGGCTCAAATAAACATAGAATCATGTCAGATGATTCCCACTAGAAACATCACAATAAAATGTGGATATAGAACAAGAAAAGTAAGATGTATTATGGATATTGGAAGTCAGAGGTCCTATATCAGAATCCTGCACAAAGTTGATTCGTCCTGACACACGCAACCTCTATAAACTGAGCTGTGATGTGAATACCTATCTTGAGAGGACACTAAGGAGTTCAAACAAATGTCCACAGGCATTAAAGATTGGCCAGAAGTTGGTGTTTATACCATTATTGATTGACAGCACCTTTAAACTAACCTATGAAGTACCAGGGTTAAGTGCTGTAATCAACAGATTTAAACAAAATAATATAAAATTACTTGATAAACATATTACCACAACACCGACTCTGGTATTGTAAATGTGGACATGTTATTGGGCATTGATGTGTTGCAACATATTCATCATTACTCTACTGAGAAATTAGGGGGCACTTGCATATTCATGGAAGGAAAATATGCTCCTATTGGTAATATCTTTAGATTTTTAGAAGAAGAACAAAAAGGAGCTGTAAGAGCATCACTCAAAACTAAAGTAGAGCAAGTGGATAATAAAACCAGAACAATGGTTAATGCTGTGATGGATCCATTAAAGTCTTATTTTAATCCCCTGGAAAATATATTGACCGATTCAGAAGTTGATAATGGCTTGGAAAATCTTTTTAGCCTAGAATCTTTGGGGATAAAAACCGACGACCAAGAACTTGTTTCTATAGACAAAGAACAAGTAGATAAGTTCAAGGAGGGAATAAAATTTAAAGATGGGCACTACCATGTAGAGCTGCCTTGGTACCCAGAAAAGGTAGATGACGTGCCATCAAATTATAGTGTTGCCTCAAGGTATTAGATAGAACAGTCAGTCACCTTAAAATAAGAACTTATTGGATAAATATGAAGCTGTTTTTGATCAACAGTTGGCTGATGGAATCATTGAAGAAATTAAAGTAGATCCATCTGAATACAAGAACAAAACTTGGATCCCACAGACCCATCGTTAAGATGGAAGAACAAGTAACCACTAAGATCAGACCTGTGTTTAATTGTTCCTTAAAACTGAAAAGGAAACGCCTTCTCTAAATGAAGCAGCTTATACAGGTATTGATACGATGAACAACATCCTTAATATGTTGTTCCTATTTAGAATCTAATGATTATGTAATGACCAGTGATGTTAAACAAGCCTTTTTGATGATTAAATTAAAGAAAAGAAGATCAAAATAGGTTTTGCTTCTTTTGGAAGAGAGGAGAAGTTAATCACTTATAGATTTAAAGTATAGTATTTGGATTCACCTCCTCCCCCTTCATACTTCATTATGTGATGCAACATCATGCCAACACCTTTCCTGATGATAAAATAAGTCAAATACTATCAGATAATTTTTATGTGGATAACCTAATATTAACAGTAAATGACCTTAGTGACTTGCACAATACATACCAAGAAACATATAACAGGATGAAATCGGAGGATTCACATTAAGATCTTGGAACTCTAACTCACTTGAGTTAAGAGATAAAATGGCTCATGATGAAAAGTTAGTTGAGCACACTTGCAAGGAGGAAAAAGTTCTGGGATATAGATATAACTACCAAGAAGATACGTTAAGTGTCGCCCCTTGCAAGATAAATGCTTCAGCTAATACCAAGCGCCAAGTATTGTCCCAAACCTCTAAATTATTTGATCCCATAAATTTTGCTCTACCAATAACCATCAAAGGGAAAATATTGATGAGGAAGATATGGAAATTAGAAACAGGTTGGGATGAAGTTTACCTCAAGACTTATGCAATGAAATGAGGAAATTAAGGACTTAGAACAGGTACCTGATATACCCTTTCAAAGGCAAGCCTTAAATGAAAATAGAAATTATGGCTTGCACATATTCTGTGATAGCTCTGCAGAAGCCTATGGATTTGTAGCCTATGCAGTAGATGAGAATAATGAAAGAACATTCCTGTATGCCAAGTCCAAATTAGTACCTTTGCGGAAGAAAAATGAGCACAGTATTCCCACTTTAGAATTACTGGGTGTCATTTTGGCTTTTGAATGCTTGCCATCTCTGTTAGAGTCCTATAAGGGCATGCAAATTCAGTTTCTAAACTTATGTGTAGATGCACAGGTAGTCCTGAGTTGGCTATTAAATAAGGAGACTAAAGTCAAGTCAAAATTCCTCCGCAATAGAGTATTAGATGCAGTCTGTTTAAAGGACGAGCTAGTCAAAAAATTCAATATTCCTATTTCCTACCATTATGTAAACACAGACCATAATCCAGCGGACCTGGTAACCAATGGCCTATCATATAACCAGTTTGTAAATAAACTGCAATTTTGGCTTGAGGGTCCTCACTGGCTCAGTAATGAATTTAAGCAGTGGCCTGAATATCCATTGCTCAGTGTATCACCTACTCAGCAAACAGTCCTGGGCACATTCTGCAATAATAGCAGTAATCAGCCTCATAAAGTTAATACGGGGATAATAAATTTAAATAAATTCTCCTGTTTAAACCGGCTGATTAAGTGCACCAGTTATCTATATAAGTTTCTGAGTAAGGTGAAGGTCTGTGATCCCGTGGTAGAAGCATGGAATTATTGGATAAGAACAACTCAGGAGGAGCATTATCATGAAGAGATCTCCTTTCTGAGACAAAAAGATAAAGACAGTAAGGCACCTCCTCTGGTTTCACATCTTAATTTATTTATAGACCCTAAAGGGATACTTAGAACCAGAGGTAGGATTAGCAAATGCTTGTACTATAATTATAACGTACACAACCCTATACTCCTTTCTAGGGATAGCAGGTTCACTCTCTTAGTAATATTGGATAGCCATTATAAGAGACAGCACTTAGGAATTGGCACTTACCTTAAATTATATAAGGGAACAAGGATATTGGATACCCAAAGGTAGAATGGCAGTCAAAAGTGCTCTGAGTACCTGCATGGTGCAAAAGATACAATGCATTAGCCTATAAATACCCTAAATTGACAGATATGCCTAAGCATCATATGAATTTAGTAAAGCCATTCCAACATGTAGGTGTGGACTTTACTGGACATTTGGGTTCAGGATAATGACACAGCCAGAGCAATTAAAGTTTATGTACTAGTATTCACCTGTCTCAATATTAGGGCTGTGCATTTTGAGCTGTTAACAGATATGTCCACTAAGAATTTTTGCTGGCTTTTCAAAGATTTTGTAATACCTACTCTATCCCAGAATATTTATACTCTGACAATGCCAAATCATTTATAAAGGAGGCTCAGTCCTAGAAAATGCCCTGCAGTCAATGGAGTTTGTGGCTGAACTGGAAAAGTGTAACATCAAACACATAAGAATACCTGTTTACTCTGCCTGGATAGGTTCTGCTATGGGAACGACTTATTCGTACCATGAAGAATTGTCTGTATAAAGTGGTAGGCAGATCCAAGCTGACATATCATGAACTCTTGACATCGTTGTCGAATATACAGCTTGCAATGAATTCAAGACCATTAACATACAGGTCCAGTTCAGATGAACTTGAACCAATAACACCTAATTCCTTCCTCAAATTTCATGGAAATTCTTCTCTAATATTAAGGGATAATGCAGAGGTATGGGTTGATGACCAGGAAACCCTTGAAAACACATTGGTGGTTCAGGAAGAATTACTCGATAAGTTTAAAAAGCTGTGGTATAATGACTATTTACTCAGTTTAAGAGAACACAGCAAAAACTTATATCAAAGTAGCTGGGAAAATAGAATAAAAGTAGGTGATGTAGTTATTATTAAAGCCATCAATAAGCCCAGACCTTATTGGATGTTGGGTAAAGTTATAGAACTCATAATGGGTCGTGATAATAAAGTAAGGACAGTACAGGTAAAGCAGGGAAATGGAGCCCTAGAGTATCATTCTATATGCAACCTTTACCCGCTTGAAGTGTCAGTAACTCATGCGGGTAGGGATACTGCTGCCCCAGTTGATAATAACACTGAAGATGCAGCCTCTAGTGTAGCCCCTCAGCTGGTTTCCTCCTGTCCAAAAGAAAAGCGACAGAGGTTCGAAAGGATGCTTAGGGATAATCTGGATAATCTGTAACTGTACAGTACTTAGTATAAGTTAGTATTACAGGGGATAAAAAATAGATTACTACACCTCTTTCAGAGGTGAGGATAAAAAATAAGAAAATTGTATTTGGGGTTCAGGTATTGTGCCTTATTATTTCATGTTACTTTAAGGATATTTGAGGTACTATCTTCAAATAATTATAAAATGCTACACCTTATATAATGAAGGTGAGGACAACTTGGATCATACTCCCAGAATGATTATTAGTATTGCTCACTTCCATTTGCAATCTGTTCTGGGGAGTGTTAGAATTTAACTATTTAACGAGCTCGTTTAACGATTGGCTGTGAATAACACAGCGACTTCTATCATAATTACTAGTACTGGATAGCTCATCCGCGCTCAGGCGAGTCCTAATCTGAGACGAAGGAGCGCGAGGCAGGTTCTCCGAGCAGTGGTTCGCCAACACCCACTCGTGACACAGCTCACACATTCAGTCCTGAACGAGCTTCCATACAAGGAAGACGTTTTAAGTTAACCTTACAACTACGTAGAAGTAATCACCGTGGATCACTGCTTCCACGCCCCTCAATATCCACCTATTGAAAAGGAACATCACAGCTAAGTTGTAATATGTAGTAGCGTTTGGCCAAAAGTTGTATTATTATAACTAGCTGTGTGGGTGAGCGTTATTATTACGACGTGGAGGTGAGTTACGCTTCGGTGATCTGCTTTTCTACCCTTAAGTTTCAGTTGTATAAATTACCTAAAGTATATTGTACGCTACTGAGCGTGTGAAACCGATCCCAGAGAGGCGGTTTTCAATATACCTTTATAAGCCAACATAATAACATTATTTATAACAATCATTTACATTACTTTATAACATAAATTTAATAGTTTCTAACATAATTTCAATAGCAGTAATAAGTTTATATCATATTATGATTATTACTATGAGGATTAGTATTCGAATTAGTAGTAGTAGGAGCTGGCCAGGTCACGTCAAGGAGGCCCACAACATAATTTCCCTCTCTCATCTGCTCCGCCCAGTCTCTCTCTCTCTCTCTCTCTCTCTCTCTCTCTCTCTCTCTCTCTCTCTCTCTCTCTCTCTCTCGATGCCTCTTTTTGAAATAAAAAAATATTCAGAAGCTATTTTAGGAGAGAGAGAGAGAGAGAGAGAGAGAGAGAGAGAGAGAGAGAGAGAGAGAGAGAGAGAGAGAGAGAGAGAATATTACTAGGAAAAAATAAATGAATACGGGACTCCGAAGGAAAGCATGCCTATTGGGACCTCAGTTTTCACCTGGTGATTTAGAAGGGGCGGAGCGGTGAGGCTAATTAGGATCTCTCTATGGACAGCCATTTCTTTGGTACTGTATTGTCATTTCAACGCAGACAACTGCATACGGTGCGGTGGGGCGGTGTTGTTGTTGGTTATGGTCGAATCGGTGTTATCAATATTTTCATTTATATTTCATATCCACCAGAAAAAAGCAAATATATACTTAGCGTAATTAAATGATTGATATGGAAACATATGTTAACGTAAAGGAAAGAAACGGAGCCAGCCACAGCGCCTTTGCAGCTTAAATTTTATTATATAAATCAATTAATCATTTCATACACCTTGATATAAGCTACAACGTTTATTTAGTGACACTATTATTATTATTGTTATAATTATTATTATTATTTTTTGGCATTGTTACTATTATTAGCGTTGCCATTGTTGTTATTGCTATTATTAGTAGTATTACTATAATATTCTTGTCATTATTATTATTCATATTACTTGTGTTCATATTATCACTACTATCAAAACTACTGCTTACATTATTATCGACGTTAGTATCATTAATATAATTTTAATACTTTGTTTACTTCTGTTCTGATGCAATTACAATTATTACTCTCTCTCTCTCTCTCTCTCTCTCTCTCTCTCTCTCTCTCTCTCTCTCTCTCTCTCTCTCTCTCTCTCTCTCCTTCACACCGACCTCTCCTGTCTCTTCCCCACTCACCCTCTCTTCACACTATACGCCCATACCCCCGGCCCCCTCGCTCCCCACACCGCACCAACCGCCCCTTGGTTACGCTAACCTCTGTAACCTCGATGCCATGCTGACACTAACAAATCTCTCCACATCGCACTGATAATATCTCCATCCCAACTCTCTCTCTCTCTCTTTCACCCTTTGAAAACAATGTGTCAGCCTATTATATTGATTATAATCCTATCTATATATCTGTCAATGTCGCTAAACTAATAGGAATATTAATATTAGTGTCATTCCACAGTAGATATCACTACTACTTTCAATCATAATCAATAATCAGTCATTATTACTACATGTACTACCAATATTCCTGTTGTCATTAATATCAATATCTATAATTTTATAAATGCTTGACCATCCAAGCCAAAGAAGATGCTGCGTTTGTACAAAAGAAGATCACAGATGTATAAACTGTGCATGTGTTAAGGAGAAAAGACGCTGTACGAACTGTAAAAAGAGCGACAGGTGCCAAAATCCCCTGGGCAGGGATCAGAGCAGGGAGGATAACGATGAAGCGCGACACCGCGGGGACAATGAGGGCCGCCGGGGGAGTGAGCGGGGGGGGGTGTCGGAGGGAGCTGCTGCACAACTGCCACCTCTATATCCCCCTCAACCGGTACCACCCCTTCCATTGGCACCTCCAATGTTGCCACTACCAACACCACTACCACCACCCCCTCATCACTCTTCCTCTTCGACTGGACAGGGCGCGGCGGAGGTCGGGGGAAGCTTTGCTTGGAAGGGGCTAGCGGAGGGGGAAGCAACGAGGTGGGTGGATGACACATACCTTGAAGTTGTTGGGTGGTCTGCAAGAAATCTTTTTGAACCACCCAGATGTGGAGCCACGACATTTATCATCAAAGAAATTGTCACCCTGTTAAATAACTACATCCAGAACACACCACTGGCGCCCCTATCCCTGAAAATTGTATTCACTCTCCCCCATCTCTTCCTCCAAAAAGCACACCCAAAGACCAAACAAGCCGAAAATATCGAGGCATTAAGAAGACGAGTTGCCTTGTGGCAAACTAACGAGTTAGATGCCCTCCTTGGAGAAGCCAGAGCCATACAGGAGAGGCTCCCGGACCCCAACAAAACAACACCTCCACAGAAGACAGGGCCCGGAAGTTTGCAGACAAAATGCGACAAGGCAACGTTGCGTCTGCAACACGAGCCTTGTCAGAAAATTCCACACGGGGTGTGCTTCCACTCACCAGGGACACGATCAGTCAACTCAAGGAAAAACATCCTCCACCGAGTGACCTGAAGGGACTGAGACTGGCAGGATGTCACCAACCACCGAATCCAGTTATATACGAAAGGATAACAGAGATGGTGTGGAAGAAGGCCCTCCAGACTCGTGGCAGCGCGGGGCCCTGAGGACTTGATGCACGGGGATGGCGAAGCTTGCTGAGCAGCGCCAACTTTGGCAATGCAGCTGGCGACTTGCGCAACACTATTGCAGCACTGGCAAGAAAACTCGCCTCCTCCAGCTGCCACTATGTGGACGCCCTGACGGCATGCCGCCTCATTCCACTGGACAAGATGCCTGGATGCAGGCCTATAGGAGTCGGAGAATTACTGCGTATAATCGTAGGCAAATGAATCATGGCTGTCGTCAAAGAAGATGTGAGAATGGCAGCAGGGAACCTCCAAGTTTGTGCGGGCAGCAGGCAGGATGAGAAGCAGCAGTCCATGCCATGCGGGAGATATTTGACCACGTGGAGTGCGAAGCAGTGCTTCTTGTTGACGCCAAAAATGCCTTCAACACAATAAATAGAAAGACTATGATACACAACATTAAAACCAAGTGCCCTAGCTTAGCTATGTATGTTGAAAATACCTATACATACCCGACTGACTTATACATAAATAGCCACAGTGGAAAGGTGAAAGTGTTAAAATCATCTGAGGGAACAACACAAGGTGACCCAATAGCCATGGCTATGTACGCCCTGGGCCTATCAGTCCTCCAAAATGAAATCGCGTTCGCAGAAACACGGGTGAAACAGGTGGCTTATGCGGATGACCTCTCAGGTGCTGGTAAAATCTCAGACTTAAAAGGGTGGTGGGACACTGTGAACACCGCCGGCCCTGAGATAGGATACATCCCTAACGCCACCAAGTCTGTCCTTATTGTCAAACCTGAACATTATGACCAATTGACCATGCCGCAGAAACTTTTAGAGGAAGTGGCGTCATTGTGACAAAAGACGGACAACGACACTTAGGTGCAGTGATCGGGACAGAGGTATATAAGAAGGAGTACGTAGGAGACAAAGTAGCTGAATGGGTGAAGGAAATAGAAGCTTTGTCTGCCATTGCCAAGACTGAGCCACACGCTGCCTATTCAGCGTACACCCACGGCATCCAACATCGGTGGACGTTCCTGATGCGCACCATCCCCGGCATCAGTCCACTCCTCCGACCACTGGAGAATGCCGTCAAGAATGTATTCTTGCCGGCGCTGGTGAAATATCATGCTTTGGGGGAGTAAGAGAGGGATATGCTAGCACTTCCCCCAAGACTGGGTGGGATGGGGATCACCAACCCTGAGAAGCTGGCAGATAAGGAGAACCAAAACTCCATCAGCCTTACCAGGTCACTCATCAACAGGATCATCGCTCAGGAGGCAGAGGGCGAGATAGACCAAACAGAAATAAGAGATATTAAAAGAAAAATCTCAGAAGAAATGCAACAGGCCCAAAAAGACGAGCTGGACCGTCTTACACACCACCTGTCCACATAAATGGGTAGAAAAATACACACAGCACAGGAGGCAGGCGCCTCTAACTGGCTAACGTCATTACCAATCAGAGCAAAGGGCTTCAGCCTCAACAAACAAGAATTTGTCGACGCCATTGCTCTGAGATATGGCTGGCCGATTGAGGGACTGCCTGATCTCTGTGCATGTGGATCAGCAAATGATGTCACCCACACCATGACATGTAAAAAAGGAGGCTTCGTCTGTATTCGACACGATGAAGTGAGGGATCTGACAGCCAGCATGCTCGGGGAGGTATGCCAAGACGTCACTACCGAGCCGGCACTGCTTCCCCTGGACGGCGAACACCTTCGGTACAGGACAGCCAATACCTCACAGGAGGCACGGGTTGATG
>NW_026112188.1:70000-72500 GCF_024679095.1 Eriocheir sinensis | reverse complement strand
TTATTATCATTATTATTATTATTATTATTATTATTATTATTACTATTAGTATTAGTATTAGTAGTAGTAGTAGTAGGAGCTGGCCAGGTCACGTCAAGGAGGCCCACAACATGATTTCCCTCTCCCATCTGCTCCGCCCAGTCTCTCTCTCTCTCTCTCTCTCTCTCTCTCTCTCTCTCTCTCTCTCTGCCTCTTTTTGAAATAAAAAATATTCAGTAGCTATTTTAGGAGAGAGAGAGAGAGAGAGAGAGAGAGAGAGAGAGAGAGAGAGAGAGAGAGAGAGAGAGAGAGAGAGAGAGAGAGAGAGAGAATATTACTAGGAAAAAATAAATGAATACGGGACTCCGAAGGAAAGCATGCCTATTGGGACCTCAGTTTCCACCTGGTGATTTAGAAGGGGCGGAGCGGTGAGGCTAATTAGGATCTCTCTATGGACAGCCATTCCTCTGGTACTGTATTGTCATTTCAACTTTTCCTTGTTTTATTGGTCCTCCGCCCTGCCCGGCCACCTCTCTGCCCCTAGCTCACCATGCTTCACTCCTCTCACCCCATCTCCTCCCCTCCCTTCCTCCATGAGCCAACAGAGCGGCAATATCTGAAAAGCGTTGACAATGGATGTTACCATTTTTTTACCCCTTCAGTAACAACAATCTGTGGCTTATGAAAGACTAAATAGTAAAATACTGCTTCTATCTATGAATAATATTTGTCAGAATAGCCTAAAGAATAATAATAAATTATAATCCACGTAACACTAAAATAATATACTACGAACATATCAATTTCGCGCGTGATCGTGTCAGCGAGAGAGAGAGAGAGAGAGAGAGAGAGAGAGAGAGAGAGAGAGAGAGAGAGAGAGAGAGAGAGAGAGAGAGAGAGAGAGAGAGAGAGAGAGAGAGAATATTACTAGGAAAAAAAAAATGACCGGGACCGCGAGGGGTAGATAACGAATGTGTGGGCGCGGTGGGTGTGGAAGCCCAGCCAAGATTTTTTTTTTTTTTTTTTTTTTTGTTACTCTTTACTTTTATTAGTCATTATTTGTTTTGGGTTTTAGTGAGTGGGGTAAGGTGAGGGTTGGTTTGTTGGTGAGGATGGTGTTGGTGGTGGGGGTAGGGTTGTTGGTGGGGATGGGTTTGGTGGTGAGGGTGGTGTTGGCCGCACAAAGGTCAAGTTCCCCTGCTTTATTACATAGTAGCCCTTCAGGCCTACCCTTCGTCTTCCGTCATTCATTTTTGTCATTTGCCTCACCAGCCTCTTCAGCCTGGCAGCTGGTGAGGGCTCCTTCAGCCTAAACCACCGGTCCATATCTGTAAATTGAGGAGATCTACGTTACAATTTCTATGCAAAATTAGCGAAATGATATTCCATGAGAATTGCTTGCAGATAGACTCCAACCTTACCAGCAAGGCAATCAGTCGGAAACTGATGCGCGCGTGTGAAGCTGTGAACGTCACGCGTATGATACGTATAAGCCAAGGAGGAGGAGGCAAGGGAGGGAGGGAGGAAGGGAGTGTGTGTGTGTGTTCAGTAATGGACATCTTCCAGTTTCTTCCTCCCTCCCTCCCTCTCACACCCCAACCACCTTTCCCCTCCTCGTCACTGCCACCCTCGCCGGCCCTCCACCAGAGCACCACGCTGATTTCATTAGTTTTCTCTCTCTCTCTCTCTCTCTCTCTCTAGATAGATAGATAGATAGATAGATAGATATATGGATAGATAGATATTGCATTTATATGGTGGCATTTCTTCTTTTAGATGGAATACATGGGGTAAACATATTTATAAAATTATAAATAATTTCGTGTACGTCTGTCATGAAGCGTCGTAACAAATGTTCTTCCTCTCTTAGGTAATGTGGTCAATGGATCTTCCTCTGGAACTGTGCGTAGAGCTGCAGCCCAAGGCCCCAGTGGTATGTGTTTTTTTGTGAATTGCTACTGATGTAAAGTATATGTAATTGATGAGCGAAGTCAATGTTTTATTAGTGTCGTAGGCCACGTATCATACGGAGAGAGAGAGAGAGAGAGAGAGAGAGAGAGAGAGAGAGAGAGAGAGAGAGAGAGAGAGAGAGAGAGAGAGAATGTGTACGTAATGATATCATATTATGTTATTTATGGTTGTCTTCCTCCTCATCATACTATTTTTGTCCGCCTATTATTTTCTCTCTTGTCTTCACTTTACATTCATATTGAGGCATTTCTTCCCGTAGGTGAAATGCATGGGGTAAACAAGTTTATAAAATTATAAGTGATTTCTTTTACGTATATCATGAAGCGTCGTAACATTATGCTCATCCTCTTCCAGGTAATGTCGCCAATGGATCTCCCTCTGGAAATATGCCTAAAGCTGCAACCCAAGGTCCCAAAGATATGGTATTTTTTTTTTGCGTGAATTGTTACTGATGTAAACTATAGATGTATTGATCGATATTTGGTTTATCTACTTCATGAATCTCATGACACCAATTCCTCCTTTCTCAGGTACTGCCGTTGCAAGCAGT